>NW_015507510.1:8071-10988 GCF_001515645.1 Sinocyclocheilus grahami | reverse complement strand
CTTTTAATCCGTAATAGAGAGTGTGTCACACCTGCCTCAAGACCTTTTACCACTTGCACTACACTTGATGCACTTAAGCAAACAAACAGAGCAAATCTACATGTATTTACCTATTTGCAACCTATATCTTATTCCTATCTAATAGCCTATGTGCACCTGCCTCAAGATCTCTCAGTCTGTTTACGATCCGATAGATGCATGTGACAAAACAGAAAATGCTGCTACTCTTACTCTACCTTCCCCAGATGACACTTCAGCAGTCAGATCTAGCTGCAGCTGTCACAGAACACGCCACAGCCAAGGCAAGATAACATTTAAAATCACGTGCATCAATCGCGGTGTCCAGTGGCTGTAAATAGCGAGAGATCTTGAGGCAGGCGCAACGCTTTGGTGCCATGTATTGGACGCAAACTCCTTAACGGATTAAAACTGTGGAATAAAATATAAAGTAAGGTGGAAAATAAGTGATGTTTTATTAACAAGTTTCGGGAGGAGCGCGCACAGATAATTAACACGGCCAGTTCATCATCAGTAATTACACCATCTATCCAATCAGCTCAAGAGAGAACCTCTATAAATAATCAAAGCAGCCTTACCTCCATTATCTCCCGTCCTTAGCATCCCTCCACCACCCCGACTCCTCACCTTCAGCCCGTTCCTACCCCAGCACGGGAAGGAACACTCGGGGGGAGCATTCTGGGTCCGGGCTTAATCCCGAGCTCGGACCCCTCTCCCCGGCCAGAGGGAGGACCCCGGGCTCGAGAGTAATTACCGAGCTCGGAGCCCTCTCCCCGGACAGCACGCCAAATACGCATAAACTTTACTCGGTTCATTATAAGTAAGTGTGAACTCGTGAACCATGGTTTTGCTACACTAACCATAGTTTCACCATGATACGCGCTCCGAAGTCCCGATCTGAATAATGCACCATATACCCTTAAATAGGGCACAGCAAATGGGGTAAACTTTAGAACACTTGGGCCAATTTGCTCGTTTAAAAAAAGTTATGAAAAATAAAATTCGCTCCAACACACCCAGGTGACACCCAAAAACACCCACACACCCTCTAAAACAACCACTAACCTCAAAAATAATCCTAAAATCTCTCTTTGAATATAAAAGGTTTGGTTTGCACTACACACGCATGTTTAGGAATCAACCCAGAAGATGCATTAGTGAGGTTTTACCCTGTAGTTTTATTCAGATGTTCTTCAGGTGTTTTACAAAAGCCTGTAGGAAACATCAGCGGTCGTTCATCCTGCAGTGCAGATGGAGGAACGTGTTCCCCTCATTCACATTCATCTCCGTTCAAAACGGCACAGATTCACAGCATCTACAGGATCCAGTTAGCAGCACAACCACGGGAAACAACACCAGACTGAGGTCAAAGGCTTTATATAATGATATGCTGGATTGGGGACGTCGTGTTGCGACCACAGCCACTGATTCAGGAAACCAACTGATAAAGCGTTATTAAATAACATTAATATAAACTCTGGAGTCAGATATTCAATCACTGATCTGAGCTCTGATATAAATGTGATCACAGTATCATTTCTCAGAAACGCAAACAGAAAGAAACAATTTTAAAAAATGGAAAGTTCGAGGTTTGTAAGTTGTAATGACGTTCTGCCAGTTGTTCGGGTGTTGCAATAGCGATCCCCGCTAAGAAAAACCAGCCTAAACTGGTCTTAGCTAGTCTCGTAGCTGGTTTGTAAAGAGGGTTTGGGCAGGTGAGGCTGGGAGACCAGATAAGACCAGCTTAAACCAGGTAAGACCAGCAAACCATCATAGGCTGGTTTAAGCATTGTTTTGTTTCTTAAGCGATCTAGTTTTAATCTCTTGAAGCATTTAAGATTAGTGAAAGTTTCATGTGTCGTTTCATTTTGAAATGCGTTTCATAACGATTCGAAACAATGCAAGAGCTTGTTGCATTCTCAATGCCGCCACAAGGGGCGCTATAGAGAACATTAGCATTAAAGTCAGCCCAACTACTATCAAGACGGAGCAGAATCTTGCTGAGCAGATTAGTTAAAGTTAGTTAAACGTGTTGACGTGTTTACATGTAGCTAGTAGAAAAAAAATAACACATCTTGTTTAATAATTTGATCATTTGAAGGTAACTCTAACGCCCCCTTCAGTGCTGAGGTTTGTTACCGCCACATGAACACAAACGCATACGTTTAAATACGACAATGCGCTCGTATGTTGCGTTAGCGTTGTTTTTGGCTTTATCAGCAACACAACGAAAGGCTAGCTTGCGAACGACCCAAACAAATGAAAATGGAGAAAACTAAACGGATTTCACGAATAGCAGCAACCTTTGGTATTTAACTTCAGACGGCGAAATAGCTTTAGTCGCGGTAGCGCTGCAGTATTTCGCAAGTGTCTCATTGGTCAACGCGGTTTTGTCGCAACTTAAAAGAATAGGAATGCACTGCTGCGATTTGAAGACGCTGGAAATTTGAGGCGAGTATTGTTGTGTATAAACAGCGCAATATTGCATTTCACTGACGTCTCTTTGACCCGCACAATCTGACCCGGTCCGGTTTAGAGTTAAGTTTGCACTGATTTCATCAGCGACAAATGGTCCGTTTTATAAAAACAACAACTCTGAAGGTCACAGTGATCGGTCAGCGTGCCTGGAATGGTTCGACTCAGTACATGTCCCTGTAGATCTCCTGCAGCAGCGGATGCAGCGACGTCTCGGACTCCGTCTTCTTGATCTTCTGCACCAGCTGCGCGTTCTCCGTCACCAGCTGCCGCAGGTCTGCGAGCTTCTGCAGAAGTTTGGGGAAGATGAAGCTGGCGTCGGGATGATTGAGCTGCAGGTGCTGGTTGAGGGCCTGGAGGATGTTGTCCTGGATCTCCTCCACCTGGTGGACGTTCACGAGACCTGGACGATCTACATGCAAGC
>NW_015507510.1:0-935 GCF_001515645.1 Sinocyclocheilus grahami | reverse complement strand
ACACACACTCACACACACACACACACACACACACACACACGGACAGATGAAACCTCTGTGGGTGGATTTCTCAGTATCAGTTCCCAGAAACACCCAGTGAAACTCTGAGTGCGGAGCAGAGGTCAGCGAGGCCCATCACTGGAGCGGCTGCAGGCTGCAGGATCTGCCTCTCGCTGGAGCTTCACACTCTTTCACACTGAACTGTGACACACACAAACATCACACACTCTGTGCTTGAGTCCTACAAGTTTGGAGAGCATGTTTAGACATCCAGAAAATACGATGAAGTGTCTTCATGATCACACGCTAGCTCAGACATGCAGTATATTCACAGTAACTGCTTGGTTAATAAATAAAAAAAACGTTAAATTGTGTGAAGCTGAGAGCTGAGTGCACAAAAAGCACTAAAGTAATAAAATAAAATAATAGGCAAAAAAGTTGTATTAGTTTAGGGTTAGTCTACAGTTACTAGAATGTCCTTTACACAACTAAAGTAATAAAATAAAATAACAAAGTAAAATAAAATGAGTTTTGTTTTAGGGTTTGTATTTGGTAGTTATAATTCACTTTACAAACAAACAGATAACTAACTAGTTAAATAAATAATAGCCACAGGTTTTAAGCATTAATCTACATTCACTATACCTTACAGCAAAACATAAACAATACAATACAATATCATACAAACAAAACAAAACAAATAAAATAAGCACAAGTTTTATTTTAGGGATAGTCTGCATTCAATATAATTTTTTTTGTTACTTTAAAACACAACTATCTAAATAAAATAAAACATATAGCCTATATATAGGTTAGTCCATAGTTATCACAATTTGCTTTACAACAAAACTAAACGAACAAAATAAAAGAAACTAAGCGTAAGTTTTAACTAAGTTTTTTTTAGGTTGGTCTACAGTCTCTATCATCTGCTTCCT
>NW_015507509.1:80106-80548 GCF_001515645.1 Sinocyclocheilus grahami | reverse complement strand
TATGTGTGTGTGAGAGAGAAAGAGAAGCAAACCCAGCTCATGACAATATATTTCACGGCAAGGAGTTGCAGGCATCCTAGATACATTTCTGATGGTATATTTTCCACTGATGTAAAAGTCTATAGCAGACGCATGAATCATGATAGATCATTCTTCAGGGGCAAAGTCTTCTCACTCAGTTGTGGCAACAAAGCAACCTGAAGTCATTCAATTTCAATGACAGCTGGCAATTTCCAATGCAACAAAGTTGAGTGAATAAAGTTCAGCTTAGTTCAACTGCAAATGTACATTGACATGATGCTACACCTGCTAATGGGAAAGCAGACAGTGATCCCCACCAAAGACTGTTGGATATAGCAGATGAAGAACAGGAACATCTACATGAAATCAACGAAACTAAGGCCGTGACTGACGAATTGGGATCTCGCCCGAGAGCCCAGTC
>NW_015507509.1:58104-75964 GCF_001515645.1 Sinocyclocheilus grahami | reverse complement strand
AAGACAAGACATGGTCAGAACTCTGATAGTATCGACATGAAGGGCAAAACAATACCGTATGCATGTCACACAATAATCTGACAGAGAACAGTGAGCCCAACCACTAGAAATAGAGTGACTAATAGATCAGAGTGGAAACAGGTGTCCCCACAAAGCAGCACACACGCTGATTGTGATGACAAACAGGTGGAGATGAGAGCTAGAATGAGGGCCTCAGGGCCTACGCAAATATGCGTTTCCCCCAGTGAGCCTTCTTGCACAGATGCTGTGCAAGGTCAGGGAGGACGAGGAGCAGGTTCTCCTGGTGGCGCCATACTGGCCCAGTCGGACTTGGTTCCCAAAACTGATGCTCCTCGCGACAGTCCCTCCTTGGCAAATTCCTCTGAGGAGGGATCTCCTTTCTCAGAGAGGGGGCACCCTCTGGCACCCGCGTCCAGACTTGTGGAATCTCCACTTGTGGTCCCTGGATGGGACGCAGAGGTTCTAGGTGGGCTACCTCCAGCGGTAGTAAACACCATCGCTTCAGCTAGAGCCCCGTCTACCAGACACGCTTACAGACTGAAGTGGAACCTGTTCATCGATTGGTGCTCTTCCCGCCGGGAATACCCCCGTAGATGCCCGATTGGAGTCGTGCTTTCTTTCCTGTAGGATGGGTTGGAGCGAAGGCTGTCTCCCTCCACCCTTAAAGTGTATGTTGCCGCCATTGCCGCACATCACGAGGCAATAGACGGTAAGTTCAGTTCCCCATGGCGAACCCTGGTGGAGTTCCTCCCGCACCCTTGGCGGTCAGGCGTGGCAGAGCGCCAGACGCCAGGCTCAGCACTCGTGTGCATGCCCAAGGTCAGCCCTTGTGCTGGGCTAGGTGCCGTGATTCCCCCTTCGGGTGATCCCACATGTGTATTCTTCCACAGTACGGCTCCCCTCACGGTAAGCCCGTGTCTTTCCCTGGCAGTCGTTCGCTGCCATCTCTGCTGCGTAGTTATCTCACCCCAGGTGGGTTGAGTCTACCGCAGGGACTTCCATATGTAGTACTGCCCTGGGCCAGTCCATATGTGTAATTCCACATGATATGTGCAGGATGTGGCTTCCGTAGCGTCCCAACTGTGTACGCTTTCCCAGTGCTATCCAATGTACCACTGTATGGAACAGCAGTGCGGACACCTCTGCCTAGCCGCTGTCCTATCTTCCGCCCCAGCTGGTGTGGGGGGACTTGCCGGCTTCCGCAGGGCACTGGAGGGGGTCAGCAATAGTGATGTTTTCCATACGGATCCCAATTCGTCAGTCACGACTGACGTAACGTAGAATGTGACTGACTGAAAGGGAACGTCTCGGTTACTTGTGTAACCCTCGTTCCCTGAAGGAGGGAAGGGAGATGTTACGTCCCGTCGCCACAGTTGCTGTACCATCGCTGTACGGCCGGGGCACGTAGTCTCGGCTCCTCAGCGAAAAACTGATGTGCGTTTGCACGCGCTCTCCTTTTATACCCGCGCTGCGGGGTGGGGTGCGCGTGGCGAAACACGCACGCCCAACTGTCATTGGCTTGTTTAGTTAACACTCGAAGGTGATTGGGCTCTCGGGCGAGATCCCAATTCATCAGTCACGACTGACGTAACGTCTCTGTTCCCTCCTTCAGGGAACGAGGGTTACACAAGTAACCGAGACGTTCTTTCAGTTAGGGTTAGGGTTAGGTTAGACAAGTTAGACAAAAAAATTAATTCTGTCATCATTTACTCACCCACTTTGTTCTAAACCTACAATACTTTCCTTCTTCAGTAGAAGATAAAAGAAGACATTATGAAGAATGATTTGCCCATGCAATGAACATTTGTGACCCAGGACCACAAAACCAGTCATAAGGGTCAATTTTTTAAATTGAGATTTATATATCACATGAAAGCTAAATACTTACATTTTAATTAGTAATATGCATTGACTTCATTTGGACAACTTTGAAGGTGATTTTCTCAATATTTTGACTTGTTTGCAACCTCAGATTCCAGATATTCAAATAGTTGTATCTCAGCCAAATATGGTCCTATCCTAACAAAACATACATCAATGGAAAGCTTATGTTTTGATATATTTACGGTAGGAAATTTACAAAATGTCTTCATGGAACATGATCTTTACTTAATAGCCTAATGAGTTTTGGCATAAAAGAAAAATCGATAATTTTCATACAATGTATTGTTGGCTATTGCTACAAATATACCCGTGCTACTTGTGACTGGTTTTGTGGTCCAGAGTCACATTTATGCAGTCCCCTATGCAGTTTTGCAATAAAAACATTATTTAAAATTTTTTTTTATTTTTTTTATGTTGTGCAGCTGTCAAACAGGTTTGGACTGACATGAGGGTGAGAAAATGACAAACTTTTTGTTTTTTTGCACAAGCTATCCCTTTAAAGCACATATTATGCTGCAGTTTCTTATAAAGAGCCACCTCCCTAGTTTATTTTTAGAATTTTCACAGGAAAACAGCCACTGAGAATTTGCCGTTTAACGCAATTAGGTCGTAATTTGGTTTGCACATCATCTAATCACCAACCTGGGTACAATATTTCCTCCTTGAGGATGTCTGGAGCGTTTTATCAAGCAGGATTTGTTTTGTGGATAATAATAATGATTCTTGAAATGGTTTGTGTCTTGCATTCATTGAGGTTGGGTTACATTGTAGAACAGTCTCCAAGCAAATGGGTCAGCAGGAGGAGGTCGTTGTATGGGAGGGCTACAATTTCACAACAGAGTGACAGCACGGACCTCAAACTGATCCTGATATCCAAGTCGATTGCGTTTATGTTGACTTGTTCGCCCACTTCTCCCGGACTATCATTATTTTGGAAGTTGACACACTGTATGAAAGGCAAATCAGCCTGTCCCTGCTCTGACACTCTATATAAACGTGTCTGTTCCCGATGAGATTGGCTTGTTTTTGCTTCGGTGAGGACTGAGGGGGTTTTGGTCAGGCCGGGTCCAGGCTTGCGAGAGGTACTGTTCTCTATGATATTAACAGAAACTGAGAGCCATCTTCTCCAGCACTCAGGGAGGATGTGTTCCTTCAGGTGAACAGCTAATCTAAATGATCAAAGACACAGCACTTTTGTTCCCATCCTGCCATGTTACATGAGTCAGCTCAAATCGCAAATTGTATCCATCTAATATGGTTACGTTTACATGCATGCCTACTCAAGAGAGAAATAAACACGTTGTTTTGCGAAGTAGGTAAACATGCAAAATGTCCTCATAATTGCCTAATGCTTAGCAATGATGCTATCAACATCAAAGTGTGTACGGTAAAGCTTGTTTTCTGTCATTTAATTATGATCAAGAATTTATAATATGGATATTTTTGTATCAGAACACTGGCATTGTCATGTATTTTTATTATAAAGACCATGTTGATAATGTTATACTTTGAAACACTGTGTGAATGTGGTTCGAAACTGGTGGGTCCTAAAATGGCTTAGCTAAATAAACATATAATAAAATAATTGAAATATTCAATATGATATTTAAGAATAATGCTAAATGCAAATAAACAAAATGCAACATCAGTCATATACTGAGGAAAGCTCAATAAAATGGCCGTATACAAAATCGAAGCTTGCCCAGAACATGTTTGGGCCATATTTCATCCTTAAATCATATTTAAATCACCCTTAAATAAATAAATACATTTATATTATTATTATTATTATTATTATTATTATTATAACACATAATGAAAATTAGTCCAGCTCCCATTTAATCACTGAAGTACAATAATAAATATAACTTAATATACAAATAAATGATAGTTACTGATAATTATTTCGTTTTCCAGCATCTTTTGTTTAACCCTTTCCAGCAGAGACTGTATGATTTTAATATCCATCTTTACACACTGACTGATATTCACCCAATATCACAAAGGAACTGTTTCACCATTTGTATCTCTCCACTTGGGGTATTTCTCAGAGTGAGTGGTATTTTGTCATGGCGCATGCACAAATCCACTATCATTTTATAAATATTACTGTTTCTGTGTCACAGAATGTAGTTTTAAGAGTTTATTTTTTATTAGTTTTGGGTAAGTCCAAGGGGCAGTCTTTAGTCTCAATCTATTATTTGTTATATTATTTGCAAATAGTTTTGGCTGAGGGCAAAGTCTCATGATGTTATATTTTATATAACTTCTACATAATACAGTGAGCTTTTAATACAGTAATACAATAAGCTTTCAATGAAGCAACTCAATGTTCCTTCGTTACTAGTTCTATAGTGATGTTTTCAAAATTTTAACGGAGGCTTGGGCTCAGCTGTTAATTGGTCAACTTGTGTTTTGAATCCGTGGCGGAAGGAAGTTGTTCTGCATACAAAATTATGTTTTAAGTGCTGTGGCCTTGTGCCTGCGGCCGATTCACAGCCATGCTGATATAAAGCAATATCTCATGGGAACTCGTATGATAAAAAAAATAATATAAATGTACACATCTTCATTCTATTCAAAGGTTTTTACCTCTTTGGCATCATGTTCATCACATTTGAAACTTTTGTAATAGTTGTGTATGTGTCACTCGGTTGCCATCAGTGTGAAAAGATGGATTTCAAAATCATATAGTCATTTCTGGAAAGGGATCAAATGTGCAAAATATGCTTGAAAACAAACAAATAAACAAAAGTGGCATCTGGAGTGTTTTTCTGAAGAACAGCAGGCAATTTAACTGTTTAGTACAAACAGGGGACTCATGAAAAACCATCACAAAACGAAACAAAACAAAACAAAACAACAGTTGTGCATTGTCGAGGTAAAGGCACAGGATTAAGAAGAACTCATATGTAAACGTTTGAACTGGGTCGTTTTTATAAATCCAGCTATTATTCTGTCATGTGGACTACATGTACATATTTTTTATGTAAAGTATCTTATATTGGACAGAACTAGATAAAAAAATAAAAATATAATAATATTATTAATGATAATAATAACAACAACATGCATGTTGTATGATCCCTCTAATTTTGGTAAACTTGGTAGTCCTAAAATACCCTTCATTTGGTTTTCATATAAAATATAATATATCCTTTTTTATCGATTTTGAAGTGAAACATAAGTCATTTCTTTGTAAGAAGAACTTATCTACGGTTTACTGACTGTAACACTGGGGATTTAATTAGATATCATTTGAATCTAAGCGTAATATTTAGAAAGGATTTTATACACTTAATAACCTCATTTGGCAAACCTACAGAAAGCACCGGCCTTGACGGCAACGTTTATTCCACTATTCTCATTTATTACTCTGTTGCTAAGAGACAGTCTGTCTGATTGCTCCAAGATGAGATGCTGTCATTACTTCCTTCGGAGGTCAGTATAAGAAGACGCCACATTCTTGCTTGTCACTGGGGATGTTCTTTAGACACAATCGTGTGAAGTTGTTAATTACATCCTAGGAGGAGAATTTATTTAGGCGTCATGTATTAAAATGGAGGCTATTCTGATCCCGAACATTGTGAATCACACTTGACATAGTTTGAGGCCGAATCAACAGACTGGAGTTTAAAAATAGTGTGGTATACAAGCAGAAGGAAGGCTTCCAGTGTGTGGGAACTGCATCCTTACAGAAGGCTATGATATCTGTTTATTTACTGTATCTTCTGGGAAAATTCATGACGTGAATCTATATTGGCTTTGAAATTTCAATACCATAGGGACGAAGACAGAGGGTAATCTGTCTAACCTGTATTTTTATTGCATGCACTACTGAAAACGTTAGGCTACAGGCTTTATAAATGCTGTTTGTTTCCTTTTCTAAATCCTTCAATGAAAAAAATTAAGTATCTGAACTAGTTCCAAAAATCTGCAGTATTTTAAACTATATTGCAGATAAGAGGATAGAGGATGGAAATTGTGTTTATAAAAAGACATACTGAATCTGGCCATTCTCCTCTGACCTCTGACATCAACAAGGCATTTTCACCTAAAGAACTGCTGCTCACTGTATATTTTATCTCTCTTTTTCCAACCATTCTCTGTAAGCCCTAGAGATGGTTGTGCGTTTAAATCCCAGTGGATCAAAAGTTTCTGAAGTACTACAACCAATCCGTCTGGCACCAACAACCATATCCCTTTCTTCCCATTATGATGATCGGGTTGAACTTCAGTAGATAGTCTTGACCATATCTACATGCCTAAATGCCTTGCTGCCATGTGATTGGCTGAGGATATATTTGCAAGTTGTTAACGTGTTTTTACAGTAGTGAAGAATGCCTATTCATTGTAGTGTTATGCTAACTCAGACTTTCAGTCTTATCGTAGGAAATCCAACATGAACATATGACTGAACGATGTAACATTAATCTAAACAGTGTGAAATGACTGACTGACTGATTGATTGATTGATTAATTGATTGCACCCCACTGTCACTAATAATGATTTTTCAAAAGTTAGTGTCATTGGTTAGCAAAAAGACAACAACAATGTTATTGGAGGTAAATTAAAGTAAAATAAAATGCATTATTTGTTTTGGATGTATACACTGACATATGTAAAGAGACTTAGTAAGATAAAGAAGTTGTTTGCTAAATGCCATACTGTAATTTTATTATCATCACAATGTTATCAGACACAATATATCATCTGAGATGTGATGGAAATTACACTTTGCTAAAATCATGACAATTATCAGCAAACAAAATTCACAAAAAATAACACAATTTTGGACAAAGCTTGTAGACAGATTAAATTATCAAAAGTCTAAAAAGTGTCATAGAAAGTGTATTTTCTAATTGTGTCTATTTATGTATTTATGGGTGTATGTATTTATTTATTTATCCGACTTCCATAAACAAAAGGACTTTGGGACAAGTTTAGATGTAGCTTGAATAACCAGATGCAATTACATTTGATTGGACCTCCTTAGATCCAAATATATGAATTTCTATAAAATACCCCAAGTGCATCTGGCCAGTTATACGTCTTTTCTCCATTGCTTTTTTATTTTTTATTTGATGTATTACTGCTGCCATGATCAAAATATAAACAAACATCTCTTCTAAATAAGTACTGTTTACCTACTGCTTTCCATGGACAAACCTTCAACCGAACTCTACAAGGAAAAAAAGCGCTGAGTTTCGTAAATAAGGCTAAATAATTCATAATAAGCCTAATTTACATAGAAAGCCAGCATGTTTGTGCTGAAAAGAATGACAATGACTTAATTTACATACTCAGGACGCAGAGCTATTTCAGCACATTTAGCACCTCACTAAACTGGATTGCAGGTGGATAGTAGTTAGGTGCCACTCACAAAACTGTTTAGTGAATCCACAAGTGTGTTTTCAAACAAAGCTTTAATTTAACTGTTGGAGGAAACCAAACTGGTGATTCTCATCCAGCATCAGAACAAACTGAACAAACTACCCTCTGAGTAATGTGCAATTGAAGGTCTGTTCCAATGTTTCGGGCGTCCTGTTGCTAGAGCTTATGCGCCACAAATACAGATTGTGTGGAAAATCTCCCCTGATATTCTCTCTGGAGTAAAAGGTTTTTTTCTCAGTTACGTTAAAATCCATCCATTTGTCCTTTTGGTTAAAAGAGGAGCACATAAATTCAGCTCTGTGGGTGGAATCATTCGACGGGCTTTAAGACAGCTTGACTGACAGGTGTTGTCCTCCATCCTCCGCCACCCCTGCTGAGCAAAACATCAGCCCTATCTCTCATCCTCCATCTCTCCAGGCGTTTACCCGGGTCTCACAGCAATCAGCGGAGCACACCTGCGGAGCAGCCTTGGTTATAAGGAGCTGCCATCAAGGGCATGACATCTGTCAGCTCATGTGACCTACATCATGTGATCTTCAGATAAACAAGTCTGCCTCTTATCACTAAACGCTTCTTACATGTGGAATAAGAACAAAACACGCACATGACAAAACGTGATTTAACCAAGCAGAATGCGTTCTGGATCAACAACCTTTGAACAACATTTCATAACAAGCAGTTATGCTGTAGGCCAAACAATATGCGTAACTCTAAACCCAAACCCCAACAAATGCAATCTCATTAGCATGTCACATGTTTCTTCATGAATGAAATTAAGTGACAGAGATGGACAACTTAGTTGAAAAAATAAACCCAAATTCAAATTTTGTAGAGAAAATGTTGTTCTTTGTAACCTTCAGTAAACATTGCTTCTCTACTGGAATATTGGCCCATACTTCATGTGCAAAACATACTAGATCACTGATAATCTTTGGTTTTTCACACTGCAACTACTTTCTTTAAATCACACCGACTGCGTGTGCGCGTGCGTGCATGTGTGTGTCACGTGTGTGTCACGTGTGTGTGTGTGTGCGACGCTGGAGCAGGATCGGGAAACCACATCTTTTTTATAACTTTAACACAGAGAACTAGGAAGACAACCACCTTACACAGACAACACTGGACAAAAGGATCCAAGGGACAGACAACATTTTAAATACAGAACTAAACGAGGGTAATGAACTGGACACACCTGAACCAAATGACATAACATATACAGTATACTGTATGTATATATGTATTTGTTAGGAGTATGGACTGTTTGTGTGTGTTTTTATCCCCATGTGCTCCGTGACCTAGTTTCCCCTCTTGATTGATTAGTGAACTGAGAGGTATACCTATGATGAAAATTACAGGCCTCTCTCATCTTTTTAAGTGGGAGAACTTGCACAATTGGTGGCTGACTAAATACTTTTTTTCCCCACTGTATATATATATATATATTTGCCTTATTTAGTTCCCTCTCGAGTTCAGGTCTTTGTCTGGTGTCTTCCATGGTACTTTGTGTGTATTCCTGTCTTGGGTAACCTGTCTTCGTGTGGATAATAATAAATGTTTATGTTCCCTCATCTTCATCGTGTGCTTGTCTTCTTGCACACACACACACACACACACACACATATATATATATATATATATATATATGTGTGTGTGTGTGTGTGTGTGTGTATAAAACCAATGGCCAGATACTTAAAAAAATCTATGATGATTTTCATACAGATGTAACAGTTAGACACCCCCATAACAAGACTGATGTTATTCTGCTCATGAGCTTTGTCTTTTTGGCACCAGACATACCGCTGATCCATGGGTCAAAAAGTTCATTCTTCCAGAACTCTATCCTAATTCATTTTAGCATATTCACGTCAGTCTTTTGTGCTTTTATGCTTTTGATGCTTCTTGGTCAAGAGTGGCATTCAGAAAGATCTCCTGACATGAAGGACACAAAAAGTTCATTCTTCCAGAACTCTATCCTAATTCATTTTAGCATATTCACGTCAGTCTTTTGTGCTTTTATGCTTTCTTGGTCTCTTGGTCAAGAGTGGC
The DNA here is from genome assembly GCF_001515645.1 of Sinocyclocheilus grahami. NCBI lineage: Eukaryota > Metazoa > Chordata > Actinopteri > Cypriniformes > Cyprinidae > Sinocyclocheilus > Sinocyclocheilus grahami. The sequence continues at coordinate 66,618 of NW_015507509.1, read as the reverse complement.
ATTCAGAAAGATCTCCTGACATGAAGGACATTATTATTTCTTTCTTTCTTTCTTTCTTTCTTTCTTTCTTTCTTTCTTTCTTTCTTTCTTTCTTTCTTTCTTTCTTTCTTTCTTTCTCTTTCATGAGGTCATCTTGCAAGTCTTTGGCAGTAAATTGAGGGTTTTTCCTCAGTTGTTCTAATCAAACATTTTAATCCCCTAGATCATATTGTCCTTTTTCTGCAATGCCATCAAAGTTTTTTTTTTTAAATTTATGAATAAGGTTGTCAGTTGTGTTTCTAGGAACGTTTAGTGTCTTGGAAATCTTCTTGTAGCCAGAGACTCTCTAATGTAATCATCTCTATAGGTTTTGTGAGAGCACTTTTGACTTTGGCCAAATTTGCTAATCAATTTTAGCACATGCATGCACTGAATGGATGTATGTGTAGCAGCTAAAGCTGCACAATTTTGTACCCTACCCAACAAATAAGACTTAAAAATAGCAATGTTGAATAGGACATAACTACTTTTGTACAGTATGTCAACAGTTATCTCACTTGTGACTATTTATATTTTCTTCTGATGAATTAAGTATTTAAAAAAAAAGTAATTTAATATAATGGATTAAAACATATACATCTTCTGTACATTTCCCCTCCAGGACCAACCAGGATTGCAGTAATATCAAAACACCTACTTGAGTAAATCAATCACATTTAGTTCATAAACAGCAGTGTTTCATTCAACTGCTACTATATAAAAAAAGAGGGACTTACAATTTCACATAGCGAAGGAGGGAGAACACAAGCATGCCAATGTAGACAAACACATTACACATTCACGCTGAAGCTGAGGAGGACACCCCACCTCCTTAAAATGTGATATGTGTCAGAGGTGATCTGCTGCAGATCCACACGCGAGATGCCATGGCCGTGCATTTGATAAGTATTCTGATGTAGAAGGAAAGACAGAGAGAGAAGCAAAGAGATTGGCAACGTTTCCAGCATAGTTTACCTGCAATTTTCCTCCTGAGAGGCCATATCAAAGGGCAAAGGCATTGTACTCTATGAAAACAAACAACAAAATCAATAAAATCACCTTTACCAAATCGGCTGCACATTAGGGTTTACCTACCTCATTTAAAGAGCCAATTACCTCTGCAGCTCAGAGCTTTATTATAATTACTAATGCTGCTGTGCTCCTGTTGCACACAGTGATCAACAAGAATTTATTTAAATTCCACAAGAAGTAAGATCTATATAAACTGCTGTACCAGAAAATGAGCTACTTCGATTTGAGAAGTCCAGCTGTATGGATCAAACACTTTCATTTTATCTTGTCATGGTGTTTGTTAAGGTGTATTTCATTGTCTGACATTTTCTCTCTAATTCTATGTCTCCATTTTATGTTTTGATGATATATTTCTTCAAAAAAGTCAAGTTTTTACAATGCACATAATTTCTAAGAAACTTTACATGCTATAAACCACTGTATTATAAGATGTATCATTACAGTGAAAATTATCCAAAATGTGGTAAAAGATTTGGTCATAATGCCCAACTATATTTACTTGGAACTGCAAGAAAGTTATTGCATAATTATTATTATTTTTTATTAACAATTCAATAAAAATTTATTGAAAATTGACTCAAGTCTGTTTAACTGTTATATTTAAATTTTACTCATTTACATAATGTTGCATTGCTTTTATGAAAGCATTTCAACACAGGACTCCAAAACATGTCATTATGTTTTATCAAATAAAGTTCTGCACAACATTATTAATTATAAATATGGAAGCATAACAGAAAAAATATATATATATTTTGTATTACATTTTTTTTGTATGCATTTTTGTCATTTTCTCCCCCCTATGATTGTTTGATTCATAATGATTTTCACCACATTGTAATTTCCACTGCTTTTTTAGTAACACAATTGCTAACTTGTATTGCTAATTTCATAGCTGGCGTTATTATAATGTATCCTAATAATCATATTTTATAATAGCCCACCCACCCCATATCAAGATTAAAAGTCTGTTACAAGGGTACATTTTTTTATAAATAAATAAACAAAAAAAACAACATTTTTTTTTACATCTTTATGTTATCTATACATAAAAGGTAATTGGAAAAAAAAAATAAAAAAAAATAATAATATATATATATGATAAAAGCCTGGTAAAAAGTAACAGACACTTTTATTGCAACATTCATATATTATAATGGAAAGCGACACAATTAATCATCTAGTTTGATCAAAAATCAACACCTGAGGCATAAAAGTGCCTGAAGTCTGAATTTGTGCTCTTGTTCATGAATAAGGCCTAATTGTGTTGTAAATCTGCTAGAAATTTACGGAACATTTTGTATTGATTTGAAAAGTAAAATCACATTTTCAGTAGGGGCCACTGGCATAAGAGCGGTGAACAAAGCACACAAATACTAGGTAACAAAAACATATTTTTATGTTTGGTAATGTAAAATAAACTTTATGGTAGTAATTGTTATAAGTTGAAATGTTCTGATTTCAAATGTTTCAGTGCAGTAATTGCTGAACATGTCTTATATCACAGTGTTAAGTGTCTTTTGTCATTCTGCTAAGATAGAACAGAGCAAGCTTGAGACGGAGCCGCTGATAGCACAGTTACACTGCAGTGCTCTAGATGGATGAGTATCTTTAAACCTTCATTGAGCGAAAATACAACAGGAAAAACACGCCGAGCTTGCTACAGTCTCAAACCACAGCGAGGACTTGATTTAGATTAATGGGCCTAGTTCTGACAAAGTGAGTATAAATGACCTCCAGCACATTGGTCTCTACAGCTAGATCTACTCTGTAAACGGTGAGCAGAGCGTTACTTTTCGGTCTTACCTGCCCCTCCTCAAATGATCTCCACAGGCCTATGGAGAAGACTGCAGCTTCTTCTGTTTTTCTTTGCTTGATTGCACTTTTGATTTCTCATCCACTAGCCGAGTCCTGCTGGGTTGCAGATTTGCGCTTCTCAGGGTGAAGGGTCCTATCAAGTTTTCTTTGCTTTGGCAACACTTCAACATAATGCCCAATTTCAAATGAAATGAGCTCCATTGTATCAGCTTTATGCTCCAATTTTCTGTCTCGGTCTGTAACGTTTACCTAAAGATTGGACTGATAGGAGATTAGTTACAGATGTTGCTTACTGTAGCGATAGGGATTTGTTTCTTTGAATTGGTTGTTTTTGAGGAGTTTGTTTTAACTGACTGAAAAAAAAAAGAATAAAAAAAGCATTTTGCGTCATCACCTCTTAGGGCCAGATTTACTAACAGCTTGCGCCAGTGAAACCCGTCTTTTGCCGTTAAAATCGTACTGTCAGGATTTACTAAAGACGCGCAGTGAAGAATTAGCCCTGAAAAGGTATGGACACAGTTGACCTTGCACCTGACCTTATTGAATATGCATTTGTAGGACTTTCCCTTTCAGATGCAAAATTTAAGGGAGGAGAGTGTTAAAATTAATCATGGAATGCGATTTACTAACATTTGCGCTCTTCAAATGACTGTTATCTGTGCCATTATTTAATGCCTAAGCATGTCTTACACTATTGTGCGCTTGAAATGGCTGCATTTGTTGTTGTTAGGAGAGAACAGAGAGCGTGTGGTAGAAGGAAGATAATTTTTTCCACATGTATTACTTTATTTGGAATGCCAGAATAACACATTATCCGAATCTGACCATATCCTTACGCTACTTTGCACTGCGCTTGGTATATTGCGTTGGTCATTATGGAAATGAGATGTTGTGTTCTTTAATTTGCGCATTGTCAGTAAATCAGCCACATAAATTTCCACACCAATCAGAATCAACTTTGTGCTGCTGCCCGTGATAGCTTTAAGGATCAGCCACATTTGCACGTGCATCTTGAAAAGCCGATGTTATGCAAAGTGCTATGCCAAGTTTTTCTGCCATCTAGTAGTGGTTTAGAGAAAAATATTATCAAAGGCACCATTTACCCCGGGGGCGCCTTCTTCCACAAACATGGAAAATAGTGATAATGGCGTTTAGCTACCTGTTGTCTGTAGCATTTTGTTCTTTTTTCAGGCTTGAAGATATGTAATACTGCAAGTTGTCATAGACGATTTAGTCAGATTTTCATGCTCTTTCAATCACGTAAACTGTGTCATTTGCAAATAATACATTTTCAAAACATTTTCAGGCCCCCGATACAGTGTTACTGTGTAAACGAATGACTGAAATGCTGGGAAAAACAAACAAAAAAAAAAACAATCAGTTTTTAGTTGAAAGTGTTGTGTTGTAGCAACTCATAATGTAATAACTGCACATAATGTAAAAACTGCACATGATGTAATAAGTATTACATTATTATTGTAATAAAATGTTCATAATGTCATAATTTTCTCAAAATGTAATAAAATCTTGAGCTCATAATGTAATAATAATTGTTCAATGTAATAATAATTGTTCACATAATGTAACAGGTTATTGTATGATACATTTATTACATTATGAACACACTGTGGCAACTAATAATGTAATCACAGTTCATAAGGTAATACCAGCACATAATTTAAAACAATTATTGTTATGTTTACAATATCATAATTATCTTTCAATATAATACATTCGTCATTGGCATCAGTTTGATTTGCAAATTTGACCTGTTTTTTTAATGCCAATTTTGATGTCAATTTGATGTCTTTTCAACTTAAATTGTCCACTGTTTTTGTTTTTTTTTTCCTTTCAAAGGCAATATATAAATACCAGCAAACTGAAATGCTGTTAGTAAATCTGGCCCAAAAATGGTGAAAATAAATAAATAAATAAATAATAATAAGTAATAAACTAAAACTATACTATACTATTTTATAACTACAAAATTAAAATGGAAACAGAAAAAAAAAAAATATATATATATATACAAATTTAAAATATCAATAACAAAAATACAGTAGTAACTCAATAAAATTAAAATAACACTGCATTCATTCACTGCTTTTTCGTGATTTCAATTTCACCAATAGCTAGAATCCAACCTTTGCAAGCCATCAAATTCAGTAAGCTTGACAGCTTCATTTCCCTTTCACAAATAGGACACATCCCTTCTCTACGGTTATGTAACTCAGTTTATAAGTTTATTCAATGGGCCCCAAGAGATCCTTCTCTGCCGTCTGTGTGTGAACATGTTTGGATGACTTCTACAGACTTTATGCTAATGAGTAGATTCACTGTCATTCCACAAGTCCCAGCATTCTCTAACCTGTACACACCTCAGTACCTGCCGCCTCACACAGACGCTTTTGTCTCTGCCTACTGTAAGGCAATAATATAAAGATTCCCCTTCGATTGCCCTGGAGAACTGATTGAATGCCCCTCCATTACTGTCATTTACACGGTGATACAACAAATATGAGTTTCATTAGATGGGGTTACAGTTCTCAATAGATTCATGTAATAAGAACATTCTAGGTTTCACTGTCTTGCCTGTAATTTATGCCATAATCTTTGTAGTGCTTCAAGTCAATTAACTCCCTGCATTGCCATGGTTGATAGGTTTCACTTCAACAACTAAACCATATGCCACCATTAAGTCAAACAGATCTTATCACGATCATGGGATTTATTTAACATGGGGAAACTTAATTACCACACATGAGAGATTTGTGAGTATAGAGGCTAAAGAAGACCACCGTAAGGCCAGATGCTCTAACACCGGGAGTCCTCCAATGAGAATGTATGTGCACACAGTCAATTGGATTCAGAGCACTTTAAATAATGTTGAAACCAGGTAACTAGGGAGGTAATGCACTCCCCACATAGCCTCTGACAGCCATCACTTCTAATTAGCGCTTATAACAAACCCAACCAGTGATCAATGATCAATAATTTGTAAAAGCAAACCTTGGCAAGCTGTCTTGGTAGGTTAGTCATGGACATATTTTCCACAAATTATGTTTTTTTTAATAGTCCTAATGGATAGTATGTGTGTGTGAGGTTTAAAAGTTGCAAAACGTGCAAGTTTTTTTTTTATTTATTTTTTTATAAATAATCAAGAACCACCACTTCAATGATTTTGCTCCAGGCAAAACAGCAGCATTTGGGTGAACAAATGCCAAAATATATCATTCCCCCCTCCCCTTGGTCTGAAGTACATAGATACTCTTTTTCAAAACCCACCATTAATTTGAAGCCAATGAAGGGATATTGGTTTATTAATAAATTACAGCAATTTGGATGATTGTAATTTATATTCAAAGGCAATGAGATACTGAAGCACAGGGGATTGCTTCAAATTAATTGGCTTTGCAGAACCAAAAACACTACAGCCAAAACACAAACACAACCATCAGGATAATTACCATCATAATTCAAAGCGGACACGATCCTACACTAAGCCATTATCAACCATCAATAGCATTCAACCTCAAGTTTGAGTAGACATAAAACACAAAGTGAATCTTATTATGCTATACACGATGCTGATACTCAGAAAACGGAAAGGAAACGGGAGGATTCCAGAAAATGTCACAGGGTGTCATAATCAAATACTTTCAGGGGGCCTAAATGGTTCATAGTAATACCTTAAGGTAGGGATGCCCAATCCTGTTCCTGGAGATCCACCTACCTGCAGAGTTCAGTTCCATCCAAGATCATTATTATTAAGTTATTAAGATATTATTATTTACTTATTAAGTGCTCCTCAAGATTTTAATTATGTTCAGTTGTGTTTGATCAGGGTTGGAGCTGAACTTTGCAGAAAGGTAGACCTCCAGGAACAGGATAGGGCACCCCCTCCAGGCACATCCTGGAGACCCCCCAACACTGAATATTTTGCATGTCTCCTTAATCAAACACAGCTGATTCATGTCATCAGCTCATTAGTAGAGACTCCAAGACTTGAAATGTGTGTGCCAGTCAAAGAAGACATGCACAATTTGCAGTGTTGGGGGCCCCCAGGAATGTGGTTGGGAACCACTCCTCTAAGGCATTAATATGCACCTTTTAGGGATAGATGAGGTACAGTACCTATTAAGGGTACTGGTAAAATGACAAGCAGTTGTACCCCTAAAGGTAATTTTTTTTGCACATTTTTTTTTTCTAGCAGTGAACAATGTCACTATAACACACTTAAAAAAAAAAATCAGACAGAGCGAAATAACAGAATAAAACTACTCTCTTCCACCTAAAAACTGAAAATCACAGAGAAGTACCTCGAGTGATATGTTTAAAGTGCTGAAGGTTCAAAAGTTGTTCCTTGAGGTAAAATTGTACTTGTTTAATGATCTTGAGTAAATTATTCTGGGGTTAAAGGACAATACCAAGATGTCTGACCTAGTATGCTGTAGAATATATTCTGCATACATAAATAACCTACTTCATCAATATTGGAGGAGTTCCTCAGTTATAAAATATATACACCATCTCATGTGTCCATATTCCCACACCTTCATTGTTGTATGATTGGCTGCGACTGTGTAAAGGACAATACCAAGATGTCTGACCTAGTATGCTGTAGAATATATTCTGCATACATAAATAACCTACTTCATCAATATTGGAGGAGTTCCTCAGTTATAAAATATATACACCATCTCATTTGTCCATATTCCCACACCTTCATTGTTGTATGATTGGCTGCGACTGTGTCATGTGACTTGTCGTATCATGCCTAGTTAGTAAACAACACAATATTTGTCATCATACAGCTTTTAGTTCTTGTTTACAATATATTTACCTGCAAGAACTACAGGTGAACTCTAGGGGTTTTCACACCAGAGGGATGCATAGTCCCTATAACCATAATTTTCTGAAGACATTTGGTTTCCTTCAGAAATACAGTGATATAAAAACACCCACACCGGGTTTCGACTTTGACACGTGCAAGTGACTTGTCGTATCATGCCTAGTTAGTAAACAACACAATATTTGTCATCATACAGCTTTTAGTTCTTGTTTACAATATATTTACCTGCAAGAACTACAGGTGAACTCTAGGGGTTTTCACACCAGAGGGATGCATAGTCCCTATAACTATTGCTGGAAGTACCTGCTATGTGGCATGTTCACACCACAGGAATTGGGAAATATTTAAGTTTTAGGAACTTATTTTGGGGGACTTCTTCAGTGTTGTCACGGTACCAAAATTTCAGTATTCGGTACCAATACCAGTGAAAATCCACAGTCCTCTGTACCAAAGCAAAACACAAAAACATGCTAATTAAAAAATGTGACTTTACTTTAATTTAATCCAAACTGCCTACATATTTAATTTTAAAGGGCTTTTGAAAACCTTCTAGAGTTATTCAGCCAAGAATAACAACTAAGTTAGCTAAAAAAAAAAAGAAAAAGCACAGACCTGCTTTTCTGACTGACACAAACAATGTTAATATTTTTACATTCTCTAGCACGCATATTTTAGATTCACAATTCATTTAAAAGCCTCTAGTGTGTAAAAATAGTAAACATCATCATGTCCTTCTGTTTTTTTTTTACCCTAATAAAAGTTATAGGAGCATTAAATAGTTAATAAAGAAACTT
>NW_015507509.1:36916-57400 GCF_001515645.1 Sinocyclocheilus grahami | reverse complement strand
AATATTGAATAATATTCATAACAGAAGCAGTGTTTCCCATAGACTTGCACTCTATATGTGGCGGCATATATATGCAAATTCATTCTCTGCCAGCAGGAGGCGCTTGTAGAGCAGAAGAGATAGATGTTTCCCCAGTAACGGCTGTAATGAAATAAGTGCTGTGCTCACAAAGGCTGCTCAGGCATTACAGGCAAGATGAAATGAAAATGACATCCATAATTTTCTGAAGACATTTGGTTTCCTTCAGAAATACAGTGATATAAAAACACCCACACCGGGTTTCGACTTTGACACGTGCAAGTGACTTGTCGTATCATGCCTAGTTAGTAAACAACACAATATTTGTCATCATACAGCTTTTAGTTCTTGTTTACAATATATTTACCTGCAAGAACTACAGGTGAACTCTAGGGGTTTTCACACCAGAGGGATGCATAGTCCCTATAACCATAATTTTCTGAAGACATTTGGTTTCCTTCAGAAATACAGTGATATAAAAACACCCACACCGGGTTTCGACTTTGACACGTGCAAGTGACTTGTCGTATCATGCCTAGTTAGTAAACAACACAATATTTGTCATCATACAGCTTTTAGTTCTTGTTTACAATATATTTACCTGCAAGAACTACAGGTGAACTCTAGGGGTTTTCACACCAGAGGGATGCATAGTCCCTATAACTATTGCTGGAAGTACCTGCTATTTGGCATGTTCACACCACAGGAATTGGGAAATATTTAAGTTTTAGGAACTTATTTTGGGGGACTTCTTCAGTGTTGTCACGGTACCAAAATTTCAGTATTCGGTACCAATACCAGTGAAAATCCACAGTCCTCTGTACCAAAGCAAAACACAAAAACATGCTAATTAAAAAATGTGACTTTACTTTAATTTAATCCAAACTGCCTACATATTTAATTTTAAAGGGCTTTTGAAAACCTTCTAGAGTTATTCAGCCAAGAATAACAACTAAGTTAGCTAAAAAAAAAAAGAAAAAGCACAGACCTGCTTTTCTGACTGACACAAACAATGTTAATATTTTTACATTCTCTAGCACGCATATTTTAGATTCACAATTCATTTAAAAGCCTCTAGTGTGTAAAAATAGTAAACATCATCATGTCCTTCTGTTTTTTTTTTACCCTAATAAAAGTTATAGGAGCATTAAATAGTTAATAAAGAAACTTTATTCTAATGCTCATTATATTAGCGTTAGCCGCGCTTATGCTAACGATTAACTACTCTAATAACAGTGTTCATTTCAATCCGACATTCAAATTAAAATATTGAATAATATTCATAACAGAAGCAGTGTTTCCCATAGACTTGCACTCTATATGTGGCGGCATATATATGCAAATTCATTCTCTGCCAGCAGGAGGCGCTTGTAGAGCAGAAGAGATAGATGTTTCCCCAGTAACGGCTGTAATGAAATAAGTGCTGTGCTCACAAAGGCTGCTCAGGCATTACAGGCAAGATGAAATGAAAATGACATCCATAATTTTCTGAAGACATTTGGTTTCCTTCAGAAATACAGTGATATAAAAACACCCACACCGGGTTTCGACTTTGACACGTGCAAGTGACTTGTCGTATCATGCCTAGTTAGTAAACAACACAATATTTGTCATCATACAGCTTTTAGTTCTTGTTTACAATATATTTACCTGCAAGAACTACAGGTGAACTCTAGGGGTTTTCACACCAGAGGGATGCATAGTCCCTATAACCATAATTTTCTGAAGACATTTGGTTTCCTTCAGAAATACAGTGATATAAAAACACCCACACCGGGTTTCGACTTTGACACGTGCAAGTGACTTGTCGTATCATGCCTAGTTAGTAAACAACACAATATTTGTCATCATACAGCTTTTAGTTCTTGTTTACAATATATTTACCTGCAAGAACTACAGGTGAACTCTAGGGGTTTTCACACCAGAGGGATGCATAGTCCCTATAACTATTGCTGGAAGTACCTGCTATTTGGCATGTTCACACCACAGGAATTGGGAAATATTTAAGTTTTAGGAACTTATTTTGGGGGACTTCTTCAGTGTTGTCACGGTACCAAAATTTCAGTATTCGGTACCAATACCAGTGAAAATCCACAGTCCTCTGTACCAAAGCAAAACACAAAAACATGCTAATTAAAAAATGTGACTTTACTTTAATTTAATCCAAACTGCCTACATATTTAATTTTAAAGGGCTTTTGAAAACCTTCTAGAGTTATTCAGCCAAGAATAACAACTAAGTTAGCTAAAAAAAAAAAGAAAAAGCACAGACCTGCTTTTCTGACTGACACAAACAATGTTAATATTTTTACATTCTCTAGCACGCATATTTTAGATTCACAATTCATTTAAACGGCTCTGGTGTGTAAAAACAGTAAATATCATCATGTCCTCCTGTTTTTTTTTTACCCTAATAAAAGTTATAGGAGCATTAAATAGTTAAAGAAACTTTATTCTAATGCTCATTATATTAGCGTTAGCCGCGCTTATGCTAACGATTAACTACTCTAATAACAGTGTTCATTTCAATCCGACATTCAAATTAAAATATTGAATAATATTCATAACAGAAGCAGTGTTTCCCATAGACTTGCACTCTATATGTGGCGGCATATATATGCAAATTCATTCTCTGCCAGCAGGAGGCGCTTGTAGAGCAGAAGAGATAGATGTTTCCCCAGTAACGGCTGTAATGAAATAAGTGCTGTGCTCACAAAGGCTGCTCAGGCATTACAGGCAAGATGAAATGAAAATGACATCCATAATTTTCTGAAGACATTTGGTTTCCTTCAGAAATACAGTGATATAAAAACACCCACACCGGGTTTCGACTTTGACACGTGCAATGCTCATGTTTATTCAATGAAGTCAAAGCCTTTTGGAAAATCGATTTGTGGCGGCCATACATTGATCACAAATAAATCAATGTATGGGAAACACAAGATCTAAATATTAAAAATTAAAATGAAACTTACCTGCTTGAACTCTTTCATTTGATCTGGGTGTCTGTCTTTAAAATGTTTTGTTAGTTTAGTGTGTTTCCTCCTTTTGATGTTGCCATGTCTCAGTGCTTTTATGAAGAGAGCGCATCTGCGCACCTTTCAGATAGCACATCAAGAACCGGGTTGACCAGGTACTCGGTACCACCGGTACTTAAATAAAACTGGTACCATACCGTTTTCATTTTTTTTAGTACCGACTTGGTACCAAAGTACCGGGTCTTTTGACAACACTATTAGGAACTACCAGTGACAATACTGCACATTAATTGGCCGAACGCATGCCATATATGAAACACCGGCACCCACCAATTTTTAAAAAGCCGTGTAAACACAGTTTACATATACTCCAAGAACATGGGGAAAAAAAAAATATATAGATGGATGAAGCTGAAGTCAAGGCCCTTCTCCATCATCTATCCTCCTGTTGTTGATGCTGTTGAATGTCGTGCTTAAAGGGGTCATGAACTGCCTTTGTTTTTGTACTGTTCTCTGAGGTCCACTATTTTACTATTAGTTTTTAACCCCCCTCATCAGAACGCTCTGTTTGAGTAGGCGTGGCAGATTGTAGATTGGGAAGTAAACGCCCACTGCTATGATTGGCTAATAGTTGTGTATACAGCCTATGTTCTTCACAGACGAACGATGCAGTGATTAAGGTTAAAAACACATAAATACTCATATCAAATGATCTGTTTAAAGACAAAGCAATAGTGATCACATAATACAAAGAGTTACTCACACTTGTGTTGCGACATTACTGTCGGATCCAATATAGTCGGCACAGCATAATCTTTTAGTTTCAATCTTTCTGAAAATCCCGTGTCGAATTGTGCCTTGTTTTTAAACAAACCTGCATTAAAATGAAGTGAACAAAAGACCAAGTACTTACTGGAACTTCATTAAAAACCCTTACAGGGTGTTTTTTATAGTACAATGACCTTTTATATGTCAAAAGATCAAGGGAATTTCGTTTTTTCAGTTCATGACCACTTTGAATGACATTGCTGTTGTCCAGCTTATGCCACTTCAGTGTTCCTACTGGCAGTGCAGAAAATGGCCCTAGGGGAAAATGTAGTTCTCTGGGGACCACCCTGGTGGCTACTTCCTACAACTGAGTTGCTATAACTACCCAGTGTGAAAAGCTCCTTATGTGCCCATGGCTTATTAATTAGACACAAACCTATGTACGTAATAGCTGATTGTTGGTTTCCGAAGAGGTTGGTTTCAGAGTTTAGATATGATGAGAGCTCACCCAGCTAATACAGGATAAATCCACTGGTGCCTTTTTTCCCTTTAAAGGGGGGCATAATGCAACCATATCTGCTTTTACTCTAGGCCTATTCGGGGTTATTATTTTCACCTTCTCTTTTAAAATAATACGAGCAGGGCTCTTCCTCCACTCTGTTTGAGGTAATGCTGCATTCACAGGGGCTCAAGAATGAGTGGTACAGCATAAATGGCTCCATTGTGTATCTGGGCTAATTACACCAGAGGCCCACTAAAGCATTGTGGGTCCTCAGTAATGGTCATGACACAAGAAGAGATGGAGAGGAGGTGTCTCCATTAAGACCACACTTGCATGGGTCTGCTGACCTCAGTTTGAAGAGCCCCATCTTTTGTGTGCTAATGTTCTGTGCACGTTAGGAAAGGAAACAGCAAAACTTTGCCATTTCTTTCAAAGACAGGAGCATATTACACTCTGTTTGGCACGTTTTGACTACCACATAAAGCCCACAAGTGTTAATAATACATTTGTGTGGTGAGCTGTGCTACAATATAGGTAAACATAGTATGTGATTAGATTTAAAAAGACAAATGAAAACACACTGAGTGGAAATCTGGACACACGTTCAAGAAATAACACTATGAAACCAGTTTCTTTCACAGCAGTACCACATTTCAAATATGGAGCTCTTGATGGGACATTTTACCCAAAAGGACAGTTTTGGAGAGTCTTCACACATTTCTTTTCTGTGTAACAATTCCAAAAACACTAAAAAGCATCATAAAAATGGACCATATGACCCGTGTGCTATATTTCAAGTCTTCTGAAGTCAAGAACCACTGTACCTTGAACAGAGTCAGAGAAATGAAGTGGATAAGTGAATTAATTGTTATTTTAAACTGGTTCTTTTCAATGAACCATTTGATCCAGTTCACAAATCAGACTGAATGGGCAGTCAAGAGTTGTTCAGCTCTGGACTCATTGATCCAGGTGCAGCTTTCCTTCAGTTAACAGCTCAATGGAGGAGAAGATTATTAGTCAATATCATGTTAAATTTATTCCTCATGCGAAGCTTTCATACTAACTTTAATTTATTTATATTATTCATTGTTGATATATAGTAGGAGTAATGTATATTACATCTGAATACAGGATGCTGGATGACTATTATTCTTTGTTTATAAAAAAAATGTAACAGCTGTCTGTTATTTTCTGGTATGGCTACAAGATAATGGAACAAGCTGTACTCTCAACGTAGCTTTGATGCCTTCACATAAGAATTATGTAAGTGCATTAGTACTGGCAATTTAGAAATGCAACTGAATGAGCTGCTTCAACGGAAAGGATATAGATCCGAAAAGTCTAATTTTTATGAGTGTGGTGGCCTAAATGGATCTATTGCCAAGCAAAGTACACAAAGTATGACTTTGCGAGTTTCAATTAGCATAGGGTTTTGGATTGATTTGCATGTAAATCATATTGTACTGTAAACAAGAAATATTGCTTACAGCACAAGCAATTCAGTATTTCTTTAACTGCTGTTGAAATGTAATACAGTATGTCAACAAAATATATTTCCCTCATCATAACTCTTTATACCAAACAGCCTATACAATCGAGTAAACGTGATATTTTATTGGCGATTTATATTAAATTCATAACTCATAACCACAGCTGCATAAGAAAGACACAAAAGTTTTTCTAGGATTTTTTATTTTTTATTTTCAGCATCTTTACTCCAGTCAAGTGTCACATGATCCTACATAAATCTAATAATATAATGATTTGGTGCTAAATAAACATTTATTATTATCCATGTTGAAAATGGTTGCACTGCTTAATATTTTTGTGGACACTATTTTTATTTATTTATTTGATAAACACAAAGGGATGAAGTCCAAAGGAACGGAATTTATTTAAAATATAAATCTTTTGGAACATTATAAATGTATTTACTATCATTTTAAGCATTACAATCTTAAAAAAAATAATATAATATGTGTATAGATGTACGGTGTTATATTAGGTAGATATGAGGTCTTTTATTCATATTAGGGCTGCACGATTAATCAAATGCAATTGTCATGCACATCTTGCCAGTAAAGCCCGTTCTGTGATTAGCATAGACTGTATAAAAACATGGACGTAGTGTCCGTGACGTCACCCGTAGGTTTCTGAAGAGCGTTTTTGAGGCACAAAGTTGGCAGAGCCGTCCGTCGCCATCTTGGCAGCGCGTCATGCCCAGATAATCGAAAATGGGCAAAGCTGGTTGCTGAAACCACGCCCACCTAGCTCGATGGTGGTGACAGCAGCGGCAATCCACCTGTCACTCAAGTGGCCACGCCCTTAAAGGGGTCATATGATGCGATTTCAATTTTTACTTTCTCTGTGTTACAAGCTCTTGGTGCATAAAGAAGATCTGTAAAGGTGCAAACACTAAAGTCTCAAAACCAAAGAGATATTCTTTATAAAAGTTAAGAGTTAACCACGCCTACCTAAAACGGCTCGTTCTAACACGCCCCCACATACCTAAGTCACGATCTGGAAAGATTTATCTGCAAAGAAAGAAGGCGTAACTTTTATTCTCACTGTAGTATTGTTGACGCTGAAGCCATGTCCTGAAGACGCTGTGTGCTTCGTTGTGAAAGCGAAACTACTTTGTTTGGTCTTCCAAAAAGTGACGATATCCGCTTCGTCATGCCTAGAGCTGATCTGTGCTGGTCGCTGAGGGAATACATCAACTTTCACCGTGGACAAAGCGGAGTCCAGCCCGCCTCAGCTCACTCTATCCCGGCCTCAGCACACTAAGCCGGGGCTTCCCCTCACGCTAGGCCGCTGTGTTTTTCGTTGCCACTGATGATTCAAACGTGAGTTTTGGGCAGTAGAGTAGCACTTGTTGTTTGTCATTTCTCCAATCACAAATGCAGACAGAGTTTTATGTTTACGCGGCGCGATGAAATGCAACGCGTAAAAAGACAGTATAAGTCATTATAATCAGTAATTATGTCCCCACTGAATGCAACAAATGCCTCGTTTGTAATGGGTTTTAATGTTTTTGTCTCGTCGCTCCGGGCGGACATGGCATCACAGTATGTGAGGGGCGTAACATTTCTGTCTCACTCTTGAGGTATTCAGCCAATCACAATGCACTGGATGGCTGGCCAGTCACAGCAAACCTGATTAGTAGTAAATCCCCATCACGTGCTTTCAGATGAAGCAGCATTTACTACGCTGAGCCTTAGTTCACTGACAAGCTACTCAAAATTGCATTCATAATCGCAGACGATTTAATCGCGCGATTATGAAATCGAAGAAATCGTTCTGCTATTATGAAAGCTGTTTGAGTAGCTTGTCAGTGAACTATGGCTCTGTGTAGTAAATGCTATTCCATCTGAAAGCACGAGAAAATACCACATTTAATAACATGCTTTTACTCCAAACTCAATTCATAACGTCAGTCGAGTGTTTGAAATAAACCCTTCTTTGAGTTGATGTGGCTTCTACACAGAATAAGGCACGCAACATATTTCATAGTATTCTAAGCAGTGATATGAGTCTATGTCGATTAGCATTGCATCATTATATACTTTATTATAATAAAAATTATAACAAGATGATCTCAGATAAACCATATATCGTCATAGTCGTGTGTTTATTAGTCACGTTGAATTAATCAAAGCAGTTAAATCTTCTGTTTATTCAGCAATCGCTATAGGCAATTCCTGGGTTTCTTCTGCGAGGTGTATTTCGAGTTTCCGCACGAGAGCGCCCTCTGGCCTTCGGATGGAGATTTACTGCTGATCACAGAACCGTGCTTCACTGAAGGATACTCATGACAATCACAGCTTCTGTCTAATCGCGATTTATCGCCTTTGCGATTTAATTTCGATTAATTGTGCAGCCCTAATTCATATTGTATAAATTAATATTAAAAAAATATCATATTACATGTCATTGGTTCTTTAGAGTCATGAGGTCAAAACTGCAACTTGAGTGCTATATTTGATTTGAAACCTGCAGCTGATGTGAAAAAGATTATCAATAATTAATGACTTGCTATGATATCTACATGAATTTTATTCAGTAAGTCTTCCATGTGTTAAAAGAGCAATATCTGAGAAATAAAATATTCCTTTGAGATGTACTAAAGATCCACACGGTCCCCTTAAAGAGGATGAGTTCTTTCTTCTGCACTCTCATCTCGACTCAAGAACGCAGCAGTTGGTACTATTACACCAAAAAGAGTATGTAAATGAGAGTACTCGACAAAAAAAGCCCTCTTACATAACGTTAGCGTAGAAATGAGGCTTGGTACTCCAGACGTACTCTTAAACCACTCACGCAATTTTAACAGGGAAAACAGACATATTAAATATATATCCTCCCACTCCTCTACAGGCCTGCTGTCCTGCTCTTGTGAACTGGCTGGCTCCCAGCAGAGCACTAAAAGAGATCTCCAAATGCACATGAGACCAGAAGAGCAATTAGGCACGATTAGCACCACAGATGTGAGATGCCACCAAGTTGAAGTCGTTCTGCACAAGTAGGCTTTGTCAAGTATAACATCCCCTCATCTCAAATATCCAAGCCATTGGCTGGCTTCTCATTGAGCTGTGCGCTATACACAGATGGGTTGAAGACATGTTCACTGACACCCTTGATGTGGTACTGTACAGGAAGTAGTTATAAATAATCCTGGGACATTGATTGTTGAGGATGTGTGCAGAGGAACTGTGATCTAGTGATCTTAAGGCATGCCAGATAGAGCAAAAGCAAATTACTCAGCCACCGATAGCTAGCGAAAGATGCTGCGTCATATTTTAGTTTGGCACAATCAATAAGCCTACATTCAGACTATGTTTAGACTTTTTTCCCCTTCCATAACAGTGTGAACAACACAAACCACATGGAATCCGATCTTTTCTATTCTGATTTGGGTTACTTTCATATGTGCTTCTAAATCAAATACCTCAGAATTCAAGATATTTTTTTATTTTAATTTCAGACCTTTGGTACTGTAATTATGACAGTTATTTGACACTAGCTAGTAGCTGAATGAATTAATGTAAATACAAGAATAAAGTCAAAATATTTTGATAATAAAGTCAGCATTACCAGAACAAAGTCGTAGCAAAAAATAATAAAAAAACAGAAATATGAGATTAAAGTCCTAATATTTTGAAAATAAAGTTAAGTATTGTTAAAACATTATTCTTGTGTTGATACAACTTTGATCTTGTAATTTTCACTTTATTCTAAAATAAATAAATACATATATAAAATTAGGACTTTAATCTCACAATGCTATGATATTATTCTTATATTTTTTACTTTATTCTCAAAATATTAGAACTTTAATCTCACAATGCTGCCAATTTATTATTGTAATTTTTAATACATTTTTAAATCTCTCTCTTTTTTACACTAAAATGGCACCATAGAGATAATTATTTAATAATTTATTCACCCTTATATCGTTCCAAACATGTATGGATTTCATTTTTTTCCCCTTCTGTGGAACATTAATCTATTAATTTATTCATGTATTTGTTTGTTCGTAAATAAATATCTTTAAGAATTCTCAACAATTTATGTACAGTTTATGATTATTGATATGAAAAAAAACAAAAAAAAACAAGTGATATTAAAGGTGAGGTAAGTGATTTCTGGTAGCCAATGTTGATATTTCAAATCACCAAAACAAACACACCCCTACCCCAAAAGGGTCTCACCGCTATTTTGATAGCTCCACCCCACACATACGTACGCAACCCAGGTAACGATTATGGCGGAATCGGCTGTATTATTATCTGCTGTATTAAACATATTATCTTACTTTTCGGACACACTTTGGGAGCTGACGCTTGAAACCCACAGTGCTCCATTAGACGCTCCAGGCTTATAGGGTGTGAAAATGAATGTGTCTTTATCATAGCTGAAGGGAACGACAATACAATTACAGATGAACAAACAAGCGAACATGACACACGAGCATATTTAAGCAAAAGTCAGCATATACTAGTTCTGTCAAACAAAACAAAACCAATGTTACTCACCTATCAAAAAGAAACAAAGCAACCTCTGTGTCTGATCGCAGGCCTTCCTGCTCCTTGAGTTCTCTCCAGCGCTATAAATCTGATCCTAAATTTACACGGGTCCTACTTCTTGCCTTATCGTAAGCCTTCTTTTGTTCTGCAGATGTTTTCCTCTTTTGTTTTTTATCCACCATCTCTACCTTTCTGTCTTCACTCAGCTCGTCTAATGTCCGTCCTGTGCACTGAGCGCTCTTTCCTTCGCATCATGAGTAGACATGTCCCTTACAGTTGATTGGCTACAAGTTTGTTTTGGTACTCGCCCGACTCAGTAGGCTTGTTCGAGATAAACTATACTAGCCTGCCACCGGCTGGTGAGACACGCCCCTTACTGCTGATTGGTTACAAGTTTTGTTTTGGTACTCGCCCGACTCAGTAGGCTTGTTCGAGATGAACTATACTAGCCTGCCACCGGCTGGTGAGACACGCCCCTTACTGCTGATTGGTTACAAGTTTTGTTTTGGTACTCGCCCGACTCAGTAGGCTTGTTCGAGATGAACTATACTAGCCTGCCACCGGCTGGTGAGACACGCCCCTTACTGCTGATTGGCTACAAGTTTGTTTTGGTACTCGACCCGACTCAGTAGGCTTGTTCAAGATTAATTATACTAGCCTGCCACCGGCTGGCGAGAGTAGCCGCTTGCAGTCGGGGCGGAATTAAAAGCGTAGACGTCAAGTCGGACACTTTCTACTCCCAGTAGTGACGCTCTCACGGTGTTTGCATACGTTTATCACAGATGAAGTAAATTAAATGCAATATTTGTCAAATACACAGAAACGTTTTAATGAGCAACAGAAACACTTCTTATATACTGCTTAATACAGCGCCATATGTTCAAGAATAAAGTTCAGCATAAACATAGGCTACTAAATACCAATAAAGTGGGGGTATATATGCTTTTATTAGTGTTTTTAATAAAAATGACTCAAGATAACAGTGTGACTACACTAAAAAGCTTTTACTGTTATACACAGATTTGTGAGCATTATTGGAATTTAATTGTTAAAATAAACATGCAACACACCTTGTGCTTGTCATCACATAATCTAACCAATGAGAATAAAGTGTGTCGTCATCAAGGCTCTCGCGGTACTTTGATGGCACATGTAATCGTAAGTTGGCTGCAACGCCGATCAAAGTCAGACAAATTTTCTAACCAGAACACATTGCTTTTGACAGGCGGAAGACAATCTTTGCGTCGCCGCTTGAAGTCGAACAAGCCTAGTTTTCTAAAGCGTTTTTGAAAAAATACATACCCCACCTTTAAAATGGTATAACTGGTATAAATGGCATTTCTGATTATATTTATAACACAACTTCTTAACTGCTTATTAATCTTTAGGAAAAAAAAAAACTTGAAATATTTAAGATGTACACTCACATGTATGTAAGAAAAATATATTACACTTTATATGACAATTACACTATATGGCATGTTAATTCAGTTGTCCCTGTAGCTGTTTTTGATGTCAGTGTTAGTTTAACATACTGAGTACAAGGCTAACATGATCTAGCTTCACTGCTCTGACTCATTTGTGCAAGGAATTATTTTCTTCGTTTCACACCATGATATTCATTGCATTTATTTTGATCCCCTTGAAGAAAATACTGCCAGAATTGTATAATTATACAAGTAGAATTTAATGTATATGTGCGAGATCTGCATTGTACTGTGTGATGACAATGGCTATGTCTTTCTCATAAACACTCACTGCTGAGCGTGTAGGCTGCCTATGTCACTTTTGTTTTTGGCTGTATTGAATATACTGGCTGCATTCAATGCCTAAGACACCCAGCTGGTGGGACTCCAAAGGCTAGCATTTGTATGACTATAGTCCTCTGACGCAAATACGGAGGAAGGGTATTTCATAATGTTAGCTTTCGGTCTTTCATTTCTCATGGAAAGAGACTTTGTTGTTTTAAGCTGTATAAACATAACATAATACCTGAATTCAAGACATGTATTTTTGATGTTCTGATGAGTCACATCATTAAACATCAATTTAATTTAATCTCGGAAATATGCTTGTAGTAAACTAAAAAAAATAAAAAGCAAAATAGAAACATTTTCATTAGTGAACCCTCCTGTAGATTCTTTTTGCTTTCAAAATAGTAATAATTAAAATGGATTTATTTAAATGTGTGATTATCTGATTAATTTGGACCTTCACATATATCCTACTACTTGTCCACTTGATCATATTCCATCTCATCTCCTTCAAGCCATTTCTCCTGCCGTTGTACCTGCACTCACTCATATTGTTAAGACATCCCTTCACACTGGTGTTTTTCCCTCAACATTTAAACAGGCTCGTATAACCCCACTTCTTAAGAAACCCACTCTTAACCCAATTATTTTAGAGAACTACAGACCGGTTTCCCTTCTACCTTGCATTGCCAAAACACTTGAACGAGTTGTGTTCAACCTAGTCTCTGCCTTTCTCTCACAGAACAACCTCCTGGACAGCAACCAATCTGTCTTCAGAAGTGGTCATTCAACCGAGACTGCCTGGATCTCAGTTGTTGAAGCCCTAAGACTGGCAAGAGCGGCTTCCAAATCTTCTATACTTATCTTGCTGGATCTGTCCGCTGCTTTTGATACAGTTAACCACCAGATTCTCCTGTCAACCCTATTGGAAAATGGCATCTCAGGAACCGCATGCCAGTAGTTTGAGTCTTACCTCTCAGATAGGCCCTTCAATGTATATCTTGAAGAGGTGAGGTGTCCAAGTCACAACATCTAGCTACTGGGGTGCCTCAGGGCTCAGTTCTTGGACCACTTCTCTTTTCTGTCTACATGGCATCACTAGGTTCTGTCCTTCAGAAACCTGGCTTTTCATATCACTGCTATGCTAATGACACTCAACTCTGCCTCTCATTCCATCCTGATGAGCCTAACGCAGTAGACTTTACAAGGTATATATATATATACCTGTATTTATCACATTCTGTATTATAAGTTTTATTATACTTTTTAAACATTTTATTATCTATTTATTTATTTATGTATTATTATTTATATAAATTGAGCTGTGACAATTTAGCCCTGCTCTTTAGCATTTCTGCAAGTAGTTACACACATTCAGAGTTAGCCTAAGGATCTAATCCATGTTGGTTGAATCCATTTCATCCTTCACAAGAATGAAATTTTAGGTCTTTGAAGCAAGTGCCATTTACTCAAAGGTCAAACCAACCACTAGAACCATACATTTCAATTCCTCGCCTGTTTAAATTTATATTTAAATCTAGTGGAACTAATACATAATTAAAAGAACACAGAATGTCGAACCATAGGGCTAAAGATTATATGTTGAACAGATTGCAAAGTGACTGCAGAGGAAATACAAATGAATTTGTCCATGGAAAATAGCTTTATTTATATATATATATATATTATATGTATATTATATGTATGTATATGTATTGGAACTTTTTGCCTTTTCCAAATACAACCCAATTTTTAATCACTGTAACAAATAAAGATAATAAATATGCCCAATTGGTGTATTCTTCAGATTCTCGCAGGGGTTTGTTACAGGACTGAAGATTTCCGGAGACATTTTCTCTTCTCAGTGGCTTGCTGGCATGTTTCTCTGACTCAAGCTGATATTTTTCCTAGACACTCTTCACGCTAGAGAACCGAGCCAATTCCACTTGACCTCCACAAGTCAGCCAGAACCATAACCCTGCTGCTCGGCTCAAACTTTGTGGTCACCTTGACTGTGCTGACAACTAAATATGTGGAGAATGGTTGCGTGCAGCAACATAATGACATTTCAGACCTCAAATGGTACTACAACAGAACCTGGAAGGACTCTGTAACAAACACTTTCATTTTTTGTTCTCCTTTCCTTCAGAAAATTTATTTATGTTAACTATGGCTTACAATTTGTGTCATACTATTATCAAACAAACACTGTTATCAAACACTTTGACTGGATAACAAGAATGACGCAACATAATAAGGATAATCACACATTATAATCAAATTGAACAGAGATAAATTTGGATCCTTCCCCTTTAGACAAAAGTAACATTATCTGATAAAATTACGAAGCATTAATTCTGGCTTTATTTTGCTCTGATTATGTGTTGCCGAATTTAAGAGCTCCCATAATTCAATTAAACCCTGCTGCAAACACAATAATCAGACACAATTTATCTTCTCAGCATTTTGGCAATTCAAAGAGCCCTGATGGCTTTATTGTCCTGCAATGTGCAGAAGACATATAACATTTGAACAAGTGTGATTGAATAGTTGCTGATTACCACTTTGTCTGGCCTCTTGTTGTGCCTCCAGGTGGCACAACTCAACACAGCACATATGTTTACATATGACACTTATGCTGATAAGAATGGAGAGGAACAGACTTGAAATAAAAAGTTTTTCACTCAGGCTTGAAATTGGAGAACATTTGGGTTTGGGCATGTTCCCGTTACTGGCTTCATCAGTTGGATTGAGTTCCAGTGTTTATTTTGGTTTGTGTTATACTTTCGAGGCCCTGATTCAGGTACGCTACAATCTAAACCATGTTTAAATGCACAGATACTGTCATTCAGAATCAATTCGGCCAAACTGCACATTCCAAATGAACGGTTTTATGTACCATACAGTACACACAATCTGACGAAAACATCACATGTATTCTGTACAAGTAAAGAGTGTTGTTTACTGTCAGCATTACCACATCAGTGTGACGCTTGTGAGTCCTGTCAGAGAAAACAGCATAATTGGCATGTTAGCCTTTCCAACATATCTAAAAATGTGGCAAGAAAGCTTTCTTTTTCATGTTTTAACAAAAGTCTCAAAAGCTTAACATAAACTTCAGCCTATATGGCATATGTGGGTGAGAGTAAATAGCTAGGATTGGAAACTTGCAGTGGTTCAAGGATTTGAAATGGAAACAATTTTAAAATGACATGGCATGTGTTATTCTGGGCTATGTGATTTTATATATATATATAAAAAGAACAAAAGAAAAACAACAAACAAAACAATACAATAAGCTCCCATACACTGCTACTGCTTCATATAAATTAGGTTCCTGCACTGAGTATTGCGTCATTTTAAATCAATTTGGTTTTCATAAGAACACTGGTAAATGTATGTTTATTTATTCTGCAAAGAAATAACACAGTATTTATTCTACACTTTACTACACACAGTATTTTTGATTCAACGCATGAGGAAAAAAAGTCAGATTCACATATTGGCAACTTCTATATAACAGATTATTTCAATGAATGAAAATTGAAATCATTTACTCACCCTAATGTAACTCGGTATGCCATACTTTCTTCTGCAAAACACAAAAGAAGATATTTTGAAGAGCGTCGGGGTACAAACAGCGTTAAACCGCACTGGCTTTCATTTCATGGATAAACAAAAATGAGACGTTTTTCAAAATATATCTTCTTTTGAAGTGTTTATGTGATTGACTTAACATTTTAAACTTTATCTCACAATTACCTTATTATACTGAGGTTATAAGACTATCAGTCTGCAAGTAAACATACCATTTCTGGAGCAATTCTCACAATATTGCATTTAAAACAGACACACACACTCACACAAACAATTGTCAGATGTAAATGAGCCTCCCAAACAATTGCTCTGTTTTTAATTGTTGCTTAATGTCTTTAAAAAAGATTGGTTCCAATTCACATGGGAACTCCTGAGCATTACTAAAAACCTATTTAATTGCTTAATTCACAATGCAATATATCATCTCATTAGTATCAAGTACTGTATCTTGTCCAGATCTGCCAGTGATACTCTGGGTCTTGTAGTCTATTCTACTGTAATTTGGATGATGAATTAACATGTAGATAATAAGTAGGACACAGCAGGTGATTACAGCAGTAATAGCAGGACATGGAGCGTGTTCAGAAAAGTACTGTGGATTAAAAGTATCAAAAGCTACAGGAAACCAAAATAGGTGATGGCTCAGATCAAGAAGAGAGTGTGCATGTGTGATGGACAGGCTGTCAAACTATTTGCTTATGCGTTTGTATCTCAGAGGCATGACTGCAGCATTAGTGTCAGACTGTATTTATAATTAATGGAAGATGATATTGTCAATCTAGAGAGAATATATTCAACCCGATCTCATGAAAGTGCATTTAAACAGTACGCCAAATAAAAACGAAAACTCGTGGTATTGATACGCAAAAATGGACTTTGGCGTGTATATGCTATGCGATGGGTAGGTTTGGGGTTGTGGGGTAGATGCGTATCATATGTACGCGAAAACTGTTTATCATATGCACGCCAACAAATTTCATATCATATGCACGCGAAAAAAAAAATGTATATGCATTTTCATGAGACCGGGCTCATATATAGGACAAAAATGTGTTTATGCAACCATGTGTCATCGATATTTCAGGAAAAAAAGAAAACAAAAGAGAGAGAGAATTAAATGTGTGTACATATCTACTAAAAGTTTATTTTGTACCAATTTTAAAGTTTATATAGAACCAAATTTGAAGGTCTTCAACAACGCAGGCTAAACCTCAGAGAGCTATATGTCAAAGTTCATCAGTAAAGCTCTACAAATGCAACATTTCTGAAGGTATTAGCAGAACTCAAAGGTCGCTTCAGAGGAAATAGAGGGGGTTTACCATTTCAAAAGCAGAGTGAATCAGGTACACACAAGGGTTTGAGCATTTCAAAGTCTCTTTTGAAGTTTCAGGCTAAAAAGCCTGCTAAAACCAGCCAACAACCGATGGTTTTGGAAACCTTTGCCACATTTATTAGGACAGCAAAAGTGTTTGTTACGAGTATACTTGCCATTTTTCTCACTCCTGGTTTATCCTCACAAATTCACAAAGACTTTTAATAAGTTTGAATCGTAATTCCAACGGTTAATGGGGCGATGCAAAAATGCTTCTGTTTTCCTCGCTATGAACAGGTGGATGTATGGGAGCGGCGTGTTCTTCCCGGGATTAGTGCCGCTCTTGTTTAACACGAGAGAATGTCACATCCTCACTTTTGGCAAAACAAAATGCCATCTTTGGAGGCGGGGGATTAATTTTTAGCTAATTAATCCCTGACACGCGCAAATGTGATGTTATGTGTCATTCCAAGATGTTCCATTCTTTTGAGCTGTCATTAGAATCGCATCACCTTTACTTTTTTTTAACTGTGAGTGTGTGGTTTTCTTTCTCTGGCAACATCAACATGACATGAAAGACGTTAGAAAGAGTAAAAGAGATTCACTTGCTTTCATTCTCATTCTCATGTTGTCATTGGAATTATTACGAGAAGGAAAAACAAACAAATACATAAATTAAAAAAATCTCTTACCGCTTGTCCTCCACTTCATGAGGTAAAAACTTTTCTGTACTTACTCTAGTTAAAGACGCTGCAGCAGCCATTTGGTAACTTCCCACGGACTTCGTAATTCACACAGAACTAAGTGAAATAAAAAGAAAGGTCTAAAGATGCGTATTTAAAGTTGAATCACTTTTAAGTTAGTCGAGCTCTGTGTTTTTAGTCATGCTTAAAGGTTGCAAAAGACGTGAGTGCAACAATTAAACACATCCGTCTAGTGCACATTTACACAGGGAAAAAAAGAAAAAAAAACATTGGGAAACCAGCGCACCGAATAAAACTATTAAAAAAAGAGTAATTGAGACTTCTCACAATTTGGGCACCTTTGTCTCGCAATTCTGGGGAAAAAAAGACTGAACTGTGAGATTATGTAACTCACAACTGTGAGATATAAACTTGGGTGCAACAAAACAAGAAACAACAACAAAAAAGAAGAAGAAAAAAAGTCCGAATTGTGTGATATAAACTCGCAATAGGTAGGCTAAATAATGTTTAGTTTACTGCACAGACTGATTGTTTCACTTCATAAGACCTCTGTGTATCATCAGGAGCAATCGGTATTAATTATCTGTTGCCTGTTATGTTTGTTTTGACAGTAAGTGACATTAGCTGTTGACTTGCGTTTTATGAATCACCAAGGACCACGATTTCAGCTAAACAATCTTCTTTAGGTTCTACTGAAGAAAAGAGTCTCTATATCTTGGAGTAATTTTTTGTGTGTGTGTGAAATCTATCTTTAAATAAACTTTTTTTTTCTTCAGAGAACAAGTCTACTGAAAAAGTGAGTGATCACTTTTGTGCTCTGTTGTCATTCAGCCGAGGTCCATAAATCCCGTGAAACATTAATGAACACACTAATGTCAAAAGTAGGATCCAACATGGCATACTCCTACAAGAAAATGTCCTTCAGATAAGATCAGAGATCAGAGATAAGAAGCAGCTGGCATGTGGAGCGAGGAATTCTGACAGGACGTATTTAGCTAAAGTCCTAATTTTACCTCGTCTTTATCTCTCTCTCTCTCTCTCTCTCTTTCTCTGTCTCTCTCTCTCTGACACAAATATGCAATCACATACACAAATCTATAACATAAACACTAATATGCACATCTACCTGTAAGCATACTTTGAAAGATCACAAGGAAATTGTGTCATTTTAAATGGTAAAGCTGATATTTTTACTCCTGCCATTCTGTGGCCCGGATTTTCTTTTGACCCGACAGCAAGGACCCACAGGGAGTGAAGCTCCTCTTAGGTTCAGAGAGTGAAATTCAGAAGAAAGTGTGGCACATTTACAATGATATTAAACAGTGTTGAGGAGTAACTTACTGAAAATAGTGACACTATTATCTTGCTTTTTGGTGCTAAAGAAACATTTCTAATTCTTATTAATAATTATATGAATTACATTATTATTATTATAAGCGAGATTAGCGGCAACCACGCTGGCGATGCTAGCGGGCTATATGCTAATAGCGGACTCGGGAAGTCAAAAATGGAACTAGTGATAACAAGGCGCTCTGATTGTTTTTGTTGTAGAATACGATAGGGGATATATTCACACGTTATAGAAACGAAAATGATGGTGTATAAAATTGATTTTAAGATAAAAAATTAGACGACAAAGAATTAACTTGACGGAGCTCAAACTCAAAACACACGGCAGCAACCATTATTATTATTATTATTATTATATAGTTCAAATAGTTTTTTTGAAGTAACATAACAAGTAGATGCAAACATATACAGTACTTCTTACATCTAAGTTTTTAAGTGTTCTGCTTATGTTGCTGTACTCAACCTGTAATCATTTCTACAAATTTACTGTCACAGAATAAATAACTGCATCACAAAACAAGAGCATTAGTTTTCCCTCTGGTTCCCAGATTGTGTTTCAGTTACTGTGCTAATAAGTTGTGTCTGTGGTAATCCAGCAATCCGTTTGAGACTTGTTAGTGTACATTTATTGATTTTTTTTTCTTTCTAAATCTTCCTTCAAGATAATAGCGCAGACTGTCATAAGCAAAGCCTGGTTTATCAAGCAAGCTCTGTTTCTGCAAAGCATTTTTGACAAGCAGCAAAAACTGTGACAGTAAAGTTTACCAAACATGATGTGTCTTGTGGCACAATGATCCTATTAATTAATTGAATTATGCTAATTGAGGAATAAATGGCTGTGATAGAGCTGGAAATGGTTTGTTTTGACAGAGATTTGAGTGATTGTGCATTTTTGTGCCAGTTAAGCTTATTAATGAATATAAAGGAAATGCAATCATTTAACAGTTAAATCACATGTTTGCTTACAATTGCATTGAAGTTCTTTCTTCCTTTGTCGCTCTCTTTTTTTTCTGTCCGTGTTTATGGGTAATTAAATAAAATTTATGACAATTTAGATGTCACTCATCAATTTAAAGCAATTGAATTAAATGAAAATCCTGTCATTTAGTCTCATTCTGACAGACTTCACATTTGAGTATTTTTAACAGACTGGTTTCAGAATTAAACAAGAAAAGAAAATTTTTAAGTGCAATTAAAATTATGCAATTTTGCCACAACTAAGACCGTGATTTGATTTTAAGGGATGGGAAATCATCATGACAACTAATTACTATTATGGTGAATAATTTTAGATCATTGATATACTATTCTAATTAGTTTGTTTGCTTATTTATTTAATATTGTGATTGATACTGATTTCATTTTAATTGTAGTGATTTTGTTTAGTAATTTTGTCATTTTAATGTCTATATAGCTTTTTATTATAATGTATATGTTTAGTTTTAGTACTTCAAGTTAAACTAAATGTAAAAAAAA
>NW_015507509.1:33724-35553 GCF_001515645.1 Sinocyclocheilus grahami | reverse complement strand
TATATATATATATAAAATGACTGGAAAAGCAAACGAAAATTAATTGGTCAAAATGTGAAATTGAACCCTTTTTTGGAGTTCAACTGAAGCAAACAAACAAGTGAAAGAAAGAAAGAAAGAAAGAAAGAAAGAAAGAAAGAAAGAAAGAAAGAAAGAAAGAAAGAAAGAAAGAAAGAAAGAAAGAAAGAAAGAAAGAAAGGCTACAGTAAACCAAAACCCAAAATATATGAAACATTAATGTTTATCAGCATTAATATTTATTTAAATCAAACTTTTCACTTAAAATATGATGCATTTTGTTGAAAATAATACAAGATATTACTAAACTCTGTGGCAAAACTTGAAATGGTCAGAATGCAGCATTGCAACATCCAAATATTGTTGAAATAATCTGCATTGAGCACACATAACATAAGAGCTTCATTAAATGTAGTCTGAGTTTGAGAAATGTTGTGCACTAGTCCTCTTTGGTGTTTCTGATCATGAAAGTAGCCTTTGTCCCTTTATTACTGCTCTATTAGGCCTCTACTTGAATATCCAGGAACAAGCTTCCCCTTTTCTAGGCTTTTACGTTTTCAATATTTACACTCTCTCTTGCTTTCAGGTTTCACCATCTCAAAACACCACAATTTTCCCTTGCTACTGCTCATCTATGTGGTAAATTTGACAACCTCCTCTTCAGATACTGGAGTCCGATGACAGCTATGATTGCCCACGGGTTGAGCTCACACACAAAAAAAACCCCACTGGTGTTGCTTTAAACATGGCTGCACACATCAAATAAGCAAGCACATGTTTTTGAGGTGTTCTTGAGACTTCTGTTGTAAGATGCAACAGTATTTTGTGGTCCCCTAAGCCAGTAATATTTAAACTTTTTTTTGGAGCCTCTACCAAAAAAAAAGCAAACAAACAAGTGAAAGAAAGAAAGAAATGGTTATTAATTGGTTTGTTTAATAATTTTTAATTATATTTATATTGAAACATACAGTGTGCTGTCATTATTGTAAATTGTATATGCAAATCAAATGCATACATCGCTAATTTAGACCTACATATTTTTGTGTGTATTGTTTTAACTAAAAATGTGCTGTTCCATACATTTCAGAGACCTGTTAAAAAGATAATGAATGCAAAATGCCAAAATGTGTGTCATTTTTATTTTTGGTATAAGCATGCAGCTTTTCCAGCTCAGATATTCAAATATAGAAACGGCAGCTGTAAATCATCATCAGGCTTTTCCTTTAATGACTTCAACTGTGTCTATTTATAGCAGAGATCAAAACATGAATTTATTTACCACATTGATGTATTGTACGTCACGCTTTTGGTATTAGTCGTCTCTGTCCCTGACACATCTAATATTTTAGAATATGTTAAATGCTGTCAGAATCACTTGAGGAGAAGAGATATATTGAAATTGATACTCCGAACCGGCCTGACAAGTGAAATGAGATGGGAGAGAGCATGGTGTTCGATCATGTCTTCACTCTAACATAAATTGTCTGGCTGGCTGAAATTGAAGATGGATTAGATTCCGGTGTTTATGATCTCAACCTCGATTGTTTCCAAGTTGCACATTAAAGTAATATCCGTCAGATTGTTGGGCTTGATTGATAATTCACATATTTTATGCATGCATATTGTGACAGAAGACAGGAGGGAAAAATATGTTTGTGACTAGATTTTGCAACCTAATGAGCTCAAAGAGCAACAACACAATGGGGATTGAACAGATGCAAGAGGTTCATTTATTAAGCACCATGTGATTCTGTAGCTAGATAAGCTCTTTTAATGACTACAGAACTACATGTGTAAATTTACACATTAAA
>NW_015507509.1:20133-33714 GCF_001515645.1 Sinocyclocheilus grahami | reverse complement strand
TATAAAAAATAGCTATTAGCCTTAATGATAAATTACAAAATTAGCTCAACCATTTTAGCATCAGTTAGATTTTCAGTTTGGTAATTATTAATAGAAATATCATGTGATCTCTGTATTTAAACTAGATGTTGTTTTATTACCATTCACTGGAGAAAATAGTAATTGAAAAATTAACTGGAGAAAATAAATGAGTAATTGAAAAATTATAATTCATACTTCAAATTCATACAATTCATACTTCAATTCATGTACAATTCATACTTCAATTCATGTACACCAGCTAGCATTAAAAAAATCATACCATTCAAACTTCCCACCGAAGGTCACTGTGTAATGCACACCCCGGTCAACACTGCCCCATATACTTCAATAACAATCTCTGTGCAATCCTGAGTTACTTTTTGACAGGTCCTCAAAACAATCCCCTTGAAAAGTGCAGCTCAAACTGGGAATGACATGGGACTTTGTTAGCTTTTTCATAAACCCATCGGATGCTCACTGGAATGCTAGTTAATCTGTGTCTTAGTATTCACAGCATCTCTTTCCCTCTGGGAACCATGGTTACATGTGTAACCTGGGACATTCCCCTTCAGGAACTCAAGCTGCGTCGGGAAACACTTTGGGAACGAGAATGCCCACGCCCCATACTGACAAACGCCTGTCTAGTGTGAAATCATGGCGAGCACAGCTGAGACAGATGCACCTGAGAGTCTGGTGCGGTACCATACTTCTCCTGGCCTCACAGAACGAAATAAATATATACCAATTTGCCCCCAATTACTGACCACCCAAAGGGTAGTGGTAAGCAGCTATAGCCGCCAACAACACTCTAAAGGTGTGACACAATCCACAAGCCTCGACCAAGTCTGTACCATGGCATCCATGGTACCATGGGGAGGGTGGGTACAGACGAAGCCTCAGCCACGTCTGTACCATGGGTCTGTACCAACCGCTTGGGCTGGATTTGAGAGGGAGAACCACAGGGGACACTGTGAGATCTCTCAAGACGCAAACAAGTCCTCCTGGGCTCGCCCAAACTTCTTCCAAATCTGCACCACCACCTCGGTGTGGAGCTTCCATTTCATGGGCCTCCCCCTGCCTTGACAGGATGTCTGCCTGTTGATATAAGAGACCACTGCTGTGTTGTCTGTGCGAACCATTACATGATGGCCTCTCAGGTCTGGGAGAAAATGTTTCAGAGCCTGAAACACGGCCAGCATCTCCAGGCAATTCATGTGCCACGTGAGATGGTGACCTCCCATAGACCGTGGGTGCAGTAGACCACTCATGACCGCTCCCCAGCCCATGAGGGAGGCATCCGTCGTTAGCGTATGCGACGACAGGGAGCTCCCAGCACTGGGCCATGTGACAGGAACCAAGGTTTCCTACACATGTCTAAGGCACGTAAGCATCGCTGCGTGAACTTGATCATGAGAAGCAGGTTCAGTGGAAACAACTTCAAATACGCAGTAATTTTTTCTCATAAAGGTAAGAGTAATACATAATTCTAAACTGTAAAGGGTCTAATTTTATTTGTGTACACTCACAATATCAACAAATATTTGCTTTTATAAAATAAAGAAAACAAACGCTTTCTGCCGTCTCGGGCTTGAACAGGAGCACTTCATAATGATTAACCTAAACTCAGACATGATCAAAATATATAGAAAGCTTTAAATTATTACTTTAAAAAATAAAAATAGACTCCTAATAAAATAAACTCTTTCATTATGTAATCTGTGCATTTCTCTCTAAAGGCACATCCAATTAGGAGATGGCAAGTAATTTTTTCATCACTATAATTGATGGAAGGCCCGATTATAATTTGCGTAAAAAAAATAAAACACTAATTATAATAGCATATATGTAAAACTTTGTCCTATAATTGTACAGCTGCTTTTTCAGATTTTTATGTTGCTCTGTTCTGAATACCTTAAAATTTAAAGGATTTGCTGCAACGTAATTTTGTATGATATGTTAATTATTTATATTTTTATCCATGCAGCAAATGCTTAAAAAAAACAGCTTTAAAATTACTCTATTGCATTCCAGACGCTTTTAGTACTTTTCACTATACATTTTACGGGTAGCTTGAATGTAAACATTGTCATGAATTCGTTGTGTTACCATTTGTAAAATAGCCAACAAATTCATTGTTGTAGGCTAACCCAATCTCATGAAAGTGCGTATAGCACGATTTTCTGCTTATATTTGGCGTAATATTTCTATGCAGAAATTGACTTTGGCATGCAAAAGACTGATAAATTCATAATTAACGGCATGGGTTCAGTCGAAATGTTTGCGGGGCAAATCTCAGTGCAGCCGTATACCTGCAGGCACCACGGACTCGGACAGCAAACATTTGCGTGTCCGCGCTTAATGCGCATATATATGAAAAGCATTTTAGGGGGCCCTTGGCTTTTGGGGGCCCAAGGCGGTCACCTACCTTTGCCTAATGGGTAAGTCCGCCCTTGCGCTTAGCCTTAACCCCAGCTCTTTCATATGGGCGAGAATGCCGAACCACCATATGCGCCGCAAGGAGCTAGTATCAACAAGTCGTCGATGTAGTTGAGTATGCAGATGCCCTGGAATCGCAGAGGAGCCAGAGCAGCATCCATACACTTGATGAAAGTGCGGCGTGAGATAGCTCACCTCTTAGGTCTGGGAGAAAGTGTTTCAGAGCCTGAAACACGGCCAGCATCTCCAGGCAAATTATGTGCCACATGAGATGGTGGCCTCCCCACAGACCTTGGGCGGAGCGGTCACTCATGACCACTCCCCAGCCCGTGAGGGAGGCATCCATTGTTAGTGTTACACAACGACAAGGAGCCCCCGACACAGGGCCCTGTGACAGGAACCATAGTTTCTTCCACATGTCTAAGGCTGTAAGCATCGCCGCGTGACCTTGATAATGCAGAAAGGGTTGCCCCTCTGGGAAAACCTTTTGGTCCTGAGCCACCACTGCAATGGTCTCATGTACAGCAGGCCAAAAGGTATCATGTTGGACGCAGCTGCCATCAGACCCAACAAATTCTGGAACTGCTTCACAGTGAGTGACGGGCCTTCTCTCACTCTCTTGACTACCATGAGGATCGACTTGATCCTAGCAGGAGATAGACGTGCCTTCATCGTGGTCGAATCCAACACTACACCTAGATAAGTGGTCCTTAACCCCATCTCTTTCATGTGAGCGCAATCAGTATCAACCAATCGTCGATGTAATTCAGTATGCGGATGCTCTGGAGTCCCAGGGGAGCCAGAGCAGCATCCACACACTTGGTGAAAGTGCGGGGTGAGAGTGCCAGACTGAACGGAAGAACCCGATATTGGTACGTTTTGCCCCCGAAACAAAACCTCAGAAACTTCCTGTGTTGAGGAAGGATGGATATGTGGAAGTATGCGTCTTTCCAATTTATTGTCACAAACCAGTCCTCGAACCTGATTTGAGACACAACCTGTTAGATCGTGAGCATTTTGAACTTGAATCACATGACTGAGCGGTTCAACAAATGCAGATCTAGAATCGAACGTAACCCCTCCCCCATCCTTCTTCAGAACGATGAAGTGCCGGCTGTAGAACCCAGACTCATTTGCTGAGAGGAGGGACCACCTCAATGGCCTCCTTCCTCAATAAAGTGTCTACTTCTTGTTCCATGACCAGGAAACACCCCATTGAATATAGCCGGACGAGACATGAAATTAATCTTGTAGCCTCTTTCTACAGTGTGCAGGACCCAATGAGACATATTTGGCAGAAGCGTCCACACTGCCAGATGATCTACTAAGGGAACCAGTCTCTCGAGACTGGCCTCTGGTGTATTTAGAGTGGCTAGCTCAGTGCCCTAAAGCAGAGGACCGGCAGGAGACGGCCGATCAAGCTGCTCTAAAGACCTCCTTGGAGGCAGCGAGCCTCTCAGGACAGCTACGTTTCCGGGCGGATGCTGAGATATGTGCTCGCTGGAGACCGATGTGCCCTGAAGCACCGAGGGTGGGAGGGTTGACAAACTGTTCTCCTGAGGGCACTGAAGAGAGACGGGCACCGTATGATGAGGTGTAAACCGCTCTTCCCCAGAGGGGTCCGCCCTCAGAAGTCCTGGGCCATAGGCATCAAGACCTTTTAGTCAAAGACTTTCTCGCAAGAATGATGGTCCACAGCTCCGCCTTCTGCTTAGAAGCCTTCGGCCGGGAGCAGCACTTTATATTATTTATTTATATATTATTATCACTTTATAGATATTTTCTGGTGAAGTACAAGAAGCGACGCTCCCTGAATGAGGAGCTGGAACACAGCTGGGGCTGCTCCCGCCCAACAGCCCCAGAGACCTGTGTCCACCACTGGAGAATGTGGAAGAGAAGGCCTTAGGGGTGATGCTGCAATGAAGACAGATAACTTGCAAGCGTCTGTCTCACCTAGACATCGCCCTATATACCTACTCATTCAGCCCCCCAGATAGAAAAAAAGCAAAATAAGGGCGGAAGAGCTGGACTGAAAAATGGTTAAACCCATGCTCTCAACACCTCGGTGTGGAGACAGGGAAAACCGGTAGGTCCCGACATGGAGATTGTGATTAGAAAGCTATGTTGGCACGCTTTTAGTTACAATCTCCACCAAATCCTCAAAGTCTAGTAATGACGTGCTGACCACATCAACCAACCGAGGAAGAGAGGTAAACACAGTGCTCTCAATTTTATATCCCAAGAGAGCACTGTATTAGAGAGTGAGGAAGGAGAAAGGGGAGCCCGTCTACGATCCCTGTGCTAAATAATATATATTTATATAAAATATCCATAATATATATCTAACTTCTCAAAGCCAGAAGAATATACATAATTTAATTCCTTAGAATTAAATGCAGCCAAACAACCCAGACAAGTCAACACGGTCTGATTATAGTATAAAATGCAATATAAAAGAATCGCGAAAAACTGCTTGCAAACGCATTTATACATTTGCGCGCGTCTGGGGGAAAGAGAGTGAAAAAGGAACCTCCCGTCTGCGCACTGTTTTCCCCCAGCATTATTTTGCTGCAGACCTGTAATGCATGCGTGCCTCGGCAACGCACGAGCACTTGCTTCTACATTGCATAAAACTTTCTTCCCTTGAGAAGAAATGCCAGTGGGAGCAGAGCTAAACATCTAAGGTAATGCATTTTCACTTGCACATTTAGGGCTAATTTATGAAGGAACACAGCTAGAGGTGACTACATGCTCCGGTCCAAAACAAACCAGACATAAATCGCGTGCATCCCCACCCCTTATTATATCGAGGGCAGGAAGAAACGAACAATCTAAAATGCAGTATGCTTTTCACATGCAAAAGATTGAGATGGCAAGTCCTCAATCTCATCACAATAATGCTAACAATATCAACCTCGGAGGAAGATAGCTGCAGCATAGACTCACTCGAAGGGGGAAGAGACCGTAGCGTGGACTTCTGAACCCTCGGAGAGAGCACTAGATTCAAATGCGATCCCAACTGCCGCCGTGCCTCAGCAACAGCAGGACAGGAACCGCAAAAACCACAAACATGGACACACTCCTCGAAGTGTGCCCGACGGGAGCAGAGCATTTGCGGCGTGATGCACAATCAGCCTGCTTGAAATCTGACTGTGCATGCTCCGCTCTGCTCCCAAACAAACAACAAAAAGACCGTGTGCATTCACACCCATAAAAGTTTAGCGCGGGCAGAGAAGAACACAAGGTCTAAAGTGCTGTCTGTAGCTCGCCATATAGAGGTGATTGTGCACTGTTAATACAAACAACAGTAAATAAGACATTTCACACAGAGCACTTGCTGAAAACACAGAAGCTAACGTTGCTTGTTTCGGATGCACTTTTAAGCTCTCTGTCTAGTCTGTACGTCACCCCGCCCGTGATGTTTTGCCATTCCATTGTACTGATTTCACATGTGATTCAGAGCGTGGGCACACAGGGGCATTCCCAAAGAATTTTCCAATGCAGCGTGAGTTCCCGAAGGGGAAACAAACTCATCTACATCTTGGATAAGTACTTTTTTAGGAAATAAAAGAAAACTTATCCAATGTAGATGATTTTGTTTCTTCATCGGCACAGATTTGAGAAATTTAACATTACATCACTTGCTGACCAACGGATCCTCTGCAGTGAACGGGTGCCGTCAGAATGAGAGTCCAAACAACTGATAAAAACATCACAATAATCCACACAACATATTTTGTTTATATGTCTATTTGTTAATATATTGGCTTTTAACATTAAACCATGCATCTGGACAAAACACTAGTCCATAATCCATAATAACGTTTCATCCAGTGAAAAAATCCACATCATGTTGTTCTCTCACATCAAAATCCACTAACATATTTTTAGAACTGTTTTAAACTGTTTTCATTTGTAAACAGTGATTGATTTGTGCATATTTCTCTCCTGATTCAGACTAGATTACTTTTTCACTGGAAAAAGCAGTAGATATACAGAAGAAGCAACAATTTCACTGCAAACATGCATCTTTTCTCTTCACAAGATGGAATAGTGTGGTGGGATTAATTGTGGATTACTGTGATGTTTTTATCACCTGTTTGAATTCTCATTCTGATGGCACTCATTCACTGCTGAGGATCCATTGGTGAGGAAATTATGTAATTTCTCCAAATCTGTTCCAATGAAAAAAACTAACTCATCCATATCTTGGATGGCCTGAGTGAGTAAATTAGTTTAGCAAATTTTGACTTTTTGGGTGAAGTGTTCCTTTCAGGACAGCTTGGCTCCAAATTCCACCACCAAACACATTACTGTGTAGTTCTTTTAAATTAAGCTTGCAGATGTAGCTACTTGTTTGGAAATATCTGTCCTTTAATGTATTTTCATTCGATTAGGCAGCTCTATGCAGCAATTTTATGAGCCCTCATTAATTTGGCTTGACATCTCTATGAACTGATATACAGTGTTTAACAAGAGGTACACATCAGTGCCTCTGTTTTCCTCACCCCAACTTCAATGATGAATGAGTAGCAATTTGGAGATAGGCTTATTTGTTCTAAAGTCTTTTTTTTTCTTGCATAAGCAAGAGCTTCTTCAATAAGAAATTGAATTGAAATATATTAGTACTCCAAATTTGGGAGAGAAGCACTTTACACATCTTAAATATATTCAAATGTTTTGCTCTTAAACTCTGCAACCACACAAAGTTGCCCTAACGCTTTATGATATACAGTGGGATGTTGTTTGTTACGATGCAAATGTAACATACCCAATGGCTGCATACCGTCAGTCTCTCAGAAGAGTACTCAACAAAAAAACATATCCAAACTGTGGGCTTCGACATACAATGGTGCTTTGCATGTCACTCCAGTCAGAATAACTTGACTTTGAATGAGTGAACCTGATTGCAGTATGACAGTGCTGCTAACATTTTAGAGTGTTTGTAGCCATCCACCTGCTTGGCACTTATTACAGGTCCTCAAAGCTGTCTGGCTCTAAACTTTATTTTTTTTTACAAAGTCAGCTTTGCAGGTTTGTGACTGAAACTATTGAAGCTTTATACACAGTATAGTCACAGGTGACTCTCAAAGACATTGTTATGACAAGCTGTGTATCAAAACCAAGTGAGTTTAAAGGTATAGTTCACCCAAAAATGAAAATTCTGTAATTGATTACTCACCCTCATGTCGTTCACTTTGGAACACAAAGTTAGATATATTTGATGAAATCCAAGAGCTTTCTGACCCTCCATAGACACCAATGTAACTGAAATGTTCCCAGACCCAGAAACATAATAAGGACATTGTTAAAATTGTCCATGTGACATCAGAGGTTCAACC
This sequence comes from Sinocyclocheilus grahami, assembly GCF_001515645.1. Classification (NCBI taxonomy): domain Eukaryota; kingdom Metazoa; phylum Chordata; class Actinopteri; order Cypriniformes; family Cyprinidae; genus Sinocyclocheilus; species Sinocyclocheilus grahami. The sequence goes on along the minus strand of NW_015507509.1, from coordinate 25,915 downwards.
ATAATTTCTTACTGGATCTGTGAGGTCTTATGGGTTTGGAATTACATGAGGGTAAGTTTAAGTTTTACTTAAAAGTACATTTTAAATCATTAGTATTGATTGATTGATTGATTCATTGATCTATCATGATTTATAGAAGTGCACTTATTTTGATTTAGAACTTTACATGTGTTTTAGTATGTTAGTTCACATCAAAAAAGTCTAATTTTATAAAGCATGACAAATATTTCTTTAAAAAAAGATTTAAAGATGAAGAGATCCACACTCATCCAAATCAGCTCAAAAGGTTTATTACATTTATTGCTCAGAGGTCACAAAAATATGTGCAAAGAAGTGCAAAAGTGCAGAATGTTTTCGGGTATTAACCCTTCCTCAGTGCCATATGCTACCAAGCAACACCTGCGCTCATTAAAACATGTATTACCGTAATACCCCTAGTATCACGAAGATCTTTTAAACAAATACACATCTCAAATCTATAACAAAATACAGCAAATACATATACAAGTCATCCCAAATGATCCATATACAACTATATCAACAAAATATACTGTACATACAGTATATACCAATAATGATCTCACGACTCCAACAAAAGTTCTTAACATTAGTTTTTGTGTATACAATCAATAAAGATCATACCCAAGCACTCTGAGTCCCCCATATATATTGTTAAATTATTTTAAGAAACAATTCAAAGACAAATCTTCATTCATACCAAGAGGGTGTAGACTTTTAAGATCAAAAATCCACCTACATTCCTTTTGAAAAAGTCTACATTTGATCCCTCACCCTCTTGGTATGAATGAAGATTTGTCTTTGAATTGTTTCTTATGGCCTTTTAATTCAATATTATGTTTTCTGGATGGTTTATGTAAATAGATTGTTAAAAACAATTTAGATTAATTTGTGTCATTGTGAAGAAATCCCTGTTAGGTAAGTTATTCTCTTTTTTATGGTAATTTCAGGTAATGAGTGGAGGATAGGAGGGCTTCTTAAAGACAAACTAACAGGTCTGTGAGAGCCAGAATTCTTGCTGGTTGGTAGGTGATCAAATACTTATTTCATGCAATAAAATGGAAATTAATTATTTAAAAATCATACAATGTGATTTTCTGGATTTTTTTTTTATTCTGTCTCTCACAGTTGAGGTGTACCTACGATGAAAATTACAGATCTCTCCATTCTTTGTAAGTGGGAAAACTTGAAAAATCAGCAGTGTATCAAATACTTATTTGCCCCACTGTATGTAAGGAAATTAGTTCAAGTTCAAAGGGAATCGAATCCAAAGATTTGAAATCAACTTGATTAAAACTGATTCAAAATTGTTAGTTTACACTTGATCAACTATTCGTCCAGCGAAACGTTAAAATCAGTATATCTTAACAATTTTGATATTTATTTTATTCCCTAGGCCAAAGGTCATAAAACATGCTAGTGATCATTTATTTGCTCGGTAACAAGATCTGTGCATGAGTTTAGCTTTATAAACACATAACACAAGACACTGCTTCTTTAAAATGAAACAATAATTAATTATTTGCTACTCTAAGATGCATAAAACTACTACTAAAAGCACACACACACACACATAGCCTACATACAGTTGAGAGGATGAGAGTTATTGAGTTTCAATGAAGTCCCAAAAGTCTAGTAGTTGCTACTAGTTCTTAAATCGCAACCCGAGAAAGTCACAAAAGCAGATATTTGGCTTATCTTTACCGCTTAAAAAGATTTAGCACCAGTTTCAGTGAAAACAGAGACGTTGTTTACTTGCGTTTTGGCTGAAAACAGGGTTTTCCTCGTTGGCTTTTCTCAGGGAATCACGGCCTTTCTGACTGATTGGTGATCATTCTTTTGATAATGTCTTGGGGTTCAATCGACTATGAATGGAGGGTTGCCTGGTTACATAGGAGCTTCGGAGGTTGGTTGCCTTAGTTACAGAGGGTGACGCGCTTGGAGTTGAGAGTCTGAGTTGCGCGGTTCAAAGACTTTGAAGATTTCTGCAGAGTCACGAAGCTTCAATGGAGTGGTTGAGGTTCTGGATGACAAGAACGCTAGTCGTGTGTTGGAGTAAGCATTTCAGCAGTTTGCGCTCAAGCAACGAATTACTTCAGTCACTGTGGTTTTAAGAGAGCCAATTTGGTCTATCCCATGAGGCTGTGTTTCCAATCAAATATTGCTGAAGGGTGGGGCCACGCCCCATACTGTTCCTCTTTGTGAATAAATTAACATGAGGCTCAGTATCCCACGTGGGGGCATATCTTTGCGAGTTTTGTTAATAACTTCTATAAAGTGTTGTAATATGAGTATTGTATAGAATACCAACTTTTCATTCCCACCAATGTTCTGCAAATGAAATAATTGTTCATTTGACACCAAACTCCTTATATCTAGCATAACAGTAGCATGAATTAATATCTTTGTTTACAAAAAGGGGTATAAAAACATATACTAAACTTCACAGCTTACATAAAACACATCAAACATTTACAAAGGCATATGACACATTATTCGTGAATATAGTTGCCCTACTGGCAATACTCTAAAGAACCATCTATGCAAGTCTGTGTGTTTCTTTGTCTGCAAAGTAGAGTGCGCAGGGGCTCAAAGAGCAAATCCCCTAAACCTTTTATGCAGAATTCACTTTCACATGTTGTTTGGACATAAATGTGTGTTGGTAGTGTGTGTACACAACCACCCTATAATGATAAAAATCTACCCGCTCCTTTTTTTTAAAAATCTCCATGTATCATTAGCAGTGTCTCAGAGCAAGCCGATCACAGAATCCCTAAAGTGTGACATCACAATTTACAAGCCCCACCCACGATTGTTGACTGACACTGCCGTAAGCTAGCTGAGACACCACCCTAAATGAGCCGCACACAATCCACCATACTTATCTTCACACTAGAGCATTTAAAAGCAGCATTCAAGTAAGAAATGTCTTCTTATTAAGGCTATAGACGTTATTCAGTCCAGAGCAGTAAGTGATGATCTGCTTTTATTTTATTATTTGGGTCATATTAATAGCACAGGCAGCAGTATAGGTACTGTGTATTATGCTGATGTCACTTAATACACAGATCTAATATAAACATGCAATTGCTTTCCCAAATGTTCACCTTCATAAACATAACCGACTGTTTTTGTAACTTATGCATGTTTTTAACATAAACTCGTGTGTGAAAGAGAACTTAGTACCGTGTGCAGCCACTTTCTATATTCGTGCTATGGATGTTTGCACTCAGAAAAACTCTATCAGAAGTTTAAAATAATATGGCTTTAAAACGCATGATTTCAACGCGATAGACATGATCATCAACACCAAACAGAGTTTTTTTTGTTTGTTTTAGCAGTTAAGCTGTAAAACACTTCTCTATTCTGGAAAAGGGGGCGAGGAGCAGCAGCTCATTTGCATTTACAAAACATGCTCCAATGCAGCCTGTTTCTGCTTGCACTCAAAATAGGCATTTTCAGAATGATATAATAAATGATCTGTGGGGTATTTTGAGCTGAAACTTCACAGACACATTCTGGGAACACCTGAGACTTATATTACATATTGTAAAAAGGGGCATAATAGGTGCCCTTTAAGTTATGTCACTTCTCCAGGGTTGTGTTCACCTTTCACTGTGTGTGTGTGTGTGTGTGTGTGTGTGTGTGTGTACACTAATCACTGCTGTGTGTCTGCACTTGGATGGGTGAAATGCAGAGCACAAATTCAGAGTATGGGATACCATACGTGGCCACATGTCCTTTCCTTTCCTGTCCTGTCCTGTCCTGTCCTGTCGATAAAGGTATGTTTACATGACAATGTACTAAAAAAGATTTTCCTTTGCATTTTTGAAAAGTTTTGTGTACAAGTGGCAATGTTGTCAACAAGAACCCCATTCACACAGATGTACAAAAACTTCTAAATTTATGTATGCATGCCAGGCCAGTAGATGGCGATGTCACTTTGTAAAGAAACACTACGCACATATATATATATAGACTGAACATGTAATATGAATATCTAGTTTTTTTTTAAGTAGTTTACACAGAGATGATAATGGGATTGTTTTAGGAAACTTTTGAAACACGTTTTCAGAAGTCTGCATTTTTAGGCCATTTTTCGATTTTTAATTGAGAACTGTGTGGTGTAAATGTCCCCTAAATGCTGCTAAGAAAGGAATTTGAGCATTTTTCTATGTTAATTGGTGTTTTTAGTAAAAATGTTTCTGTTCATATGTATATATATTCAGATCTTATATAAATACATACCACGTTAGCAAAATTTTGTTAGCAGCCTGGTCTGTAACTTGGGGAGCTAGAACAGGTCCTGACAGCACACAAAGCTCCGAAAGAAGACCTATATCACGTGACTGTCACTATTGATTAAATTTCACTGATATATCCGTATTAATATCTTTTATGTGTCACAAGATAAACGTTGACAATTTTGTTATTGACCAAATACTTATTTTCCACCATAATTTGCAAATAAATTCTTTAAAAATCCTACAATGTGATTTTCTGGATTTTTTTTTCTCATTTTGTCTCTCATAGTTGAGGTATACCTATGATGAAAATTACAGGCCTCTCTCATATTTTTAAGTGGGATAACTTGCACAATTGGTGGCTGACTAAATACTTTTTTCCCCACTGTATATCAACGTATACACTGCATACAATAGGGCCATGTCTAACTATTGGCAGAGCAGGCAGTTGACCTCTGCATTATGAAGGGCCTCCACAAATCTCACACCCTGCATGAGATAAACGCAAGTTGCATAGTGGTGCTGATACTCCAATCATCAGGGTTTTCAGGATGAAGGCTGATTTGCAGTATAAGCAGGTAAGACTAAATCAGGCAACGTGTCCCATATACATTTAAAGTACCTTAAATTATTCCCCACCCGCTTGGCTTTCCTTATCCGTTTGAAGTGAAACGAGAAAAAAGAGAAGACTTTTGGAGGTATTTTGCCAGGTATGTTTATACATACGAGGAATTTGTTTTCGTGGCAGAAGCTTCCACAGTGTAACAGAATGACAGTGACAGAACAAAAAAGACATATAATAAAAAATAAAAAAGTAAATAAAGAATAAAAATATTCAAATCGACAATTGTATGTACAGGTATATAACAATGGACAGTTGTATGTACAGGTATATTATGTGCAAACTGAAATGTCGACTGAGTATGTGTGTTAGATAAATAAGTGTATGAGTGAATAAATAGTGTGTGTTCCACAGTTCCACAGTCAAGTGTTCATGAGATGGATTGCCTGAGGGAAGAAACTGTTCCTGTGTCTGGTCGTTCTGGTGCTCAGAGCTCTGTAGCGTCGACCAGATGGCAACAGTTCAAAGAGGGAGTGTGCTGGATGTGAGGGGTCCATAGTGATTTTGCCAGCCCTTTTGCTCACTCTGGATGAGTACAATTCTTGGAGAGAAGGGAGGGTTGTACCAATGATTCGATCAGCAGTCTGGACTATCCTCTGTAGTCTTCTGAGGTCAGATTTGGTAGCTGAGCTGAACCAGACAGTTATAGAAGTGATCATTCATCATGATTGGATCAGTGTTTCAATGTTAAAATTGCCAGTTGATGTCTGAAAGTTGTCAAGAAAAAAAGCACATGTAATATTTATGATGCCTTGAACTGTAAAATACATAACATTTTATGTATTTTATGCACACTGATGCATTAACCTAAACTGCGTTGGTAGTTCAGATTTGATCTAGTCTTTACAACATTTTCAATGACCCAATCACCAAATATATATATATATATATATAAAGA
>NW_015507509.1:13162-20123 GCF_001515645.1 Sinocyclocheilus grahami | reverse complement strand
ATACAGTGCATGCATAATTATTATGCAAGTTGATATTCTGATCATGTTTTTCCCAAGCACATTTTACCAATTCCAAACGACATCAGTCTTAATAACTACTATTAATCTTGTATTTAATCGTTTATAATTGATATATACACTGAACAAAATTATAAACGCAACACTTTTGTTTACATTTTAGAGTGGCCTTTTATTGTGGCCAGCCTAAGGCACACCTGTGCAATAATCATGCTGTCTAATCAGCATCTTGATATGCCACACCTGTGAGGTGGATGGATTATCTCGGCAAAGAAGAAGTGCTCACTAACACAGATTTAGACAGATTTGTGAACAATATTTGAGAGAAATAGGCCTTTTGTGTACATAGAAAAAGTCTTAGATCTATGAGATCAGCTCATGAAAAATGGGGGCAAAAACAAAAGTGTTGCGTTTATAATTTTGTTCAGTGTAATTCTTCATGAAGGCTGGAAGTGAAAAATTTCTTATATTCAGGTGTGCATGATTATTAAGCAGATTTTCTTTTACCGATAAAATGAGCCAAAAAAGAGATTTAACTCAGACTGAAAGTAAAAAATTATTAAATGCCCATGAGAAATATTCAAAACTAATGCAATACTAGAAATTGCAAAGTTAATTGTAAAAGTTGCATTGGACAGCAAAATGCTCAGTGGGTCAATAGGGTCAGTCAAAAACATGTGGATAAGAAAAGATGCATGTTAACTGCAAAAGAATGAGAAATTAAGGTGAAGAATTATGTGTGAAATCACCAGGAACCACTTAGTCTCCAGTGCCACCATTTTCCAGAAATACAACCTACCTGGAGTCTCTAGAAGTACAAGGTGTCAGGTTCTCAGAGACTTAGGTTAAGTATAGAATCCTAAAATGACCCCTACTTAATAAGAATCACATACTGAAGTGTAGTAAAATACACTTGACTGATTGTACCACTGTTTGAATAATTTATCTTCCAGAATCTGGCAGCAAGTTTTGTGAGTTCATTTTTAGTCCATCTCGAGATTTTATCTGTAGAAGATAACCTGCTTAATAATTATGCACACCTGAATATAAGGCGTTTTTCACTTCCAGGCTTCATGAATAATTATATATCAATTATAAATGATCAAATACAATATTAATAGTAGTTATTAAGATTGATGTTGTTTGGAATTGGTAAAATGTGCTTGGAAAAAATATAATCAGAATATCAACTTGCATAATAATTATGCATGCACTGTATTCCAAGTAAGTATAACTGCAGACCGGAGATCTCCAAAATGGGGTGTGAACTCCAAAAGTGGACAGAACCTCCAAAATGGGGCGGGGTCTCCACGCGCAAAGACTTTCACCATTGGCTCTGACTCCAGCCAATTGTTATTGACTTACATTTCAAAATTAAACTTTATAAATTAAACATTGTTTCTAGTTCATCTAAAATAAAATATGCTATATAAATAAATATTCTCCGTGACAGCAGAGCCCAAAGCTCATGGCCAGTGGTGTTCGAACTGGAGTTTGAACCTCTGCTTCATGATATAAACGGGAATCACCCACGAGCTGTCCCAGTGCAGGGGAAAGATTTTACTCTATGGATTTGTTCCAAGCAACGGGGGCATCCCGGGGAATGAAATTCGCAGGGTAGGAGGGGGTAGTGACGCAGGGTGTAACTAAAAAGGTGCCATTGGTTCGGTTGGGGAATTACGGAACAGTCTCATATCGCATAATCTTATTAACTGTTTATCTCCTGAACTGCAACTTTCTTTACCACGCTATTCAGCGCCAATCCCGCCGTGCAGTCAATTTCACTGGTTAAGGTTAGGGTCAGGTGTGGGGTAGGTTTAGGGGTGAACATTTTCTGTAGCATAGTGTAGGAAATCAACACTTTAATTGACACAACCAACAAAAACTTTAGAATCAGCTGTGGGGCAGAGTTTGCTCTGAAGTGGATTGGGGGAAAAATTGTGCATGGGTGTCATGTGCCTGTCTGTCAATGGGAGGAAGCCACGCCCTATTTTGGAGCACCCACCCCGTTTTGGAGTTCCCGCCCCCATTTGGAGATCTCCAGGCTGCAGTTATACCCTTCTCCTGCAATTGGAGCGTTTAGCCAAGCGCTAAATACCCTCAATGTGTTTTTGCAGCGTTGAGCAATGTAACCAATCACAGACATATCTGTTGATTTCTTAAACACAATGACCAATCAGAAATGTTTTTTCAGAATTCACACTCACCACTGAAAGTGCAGCAGTTTCTAAGTTCAGTTTTGCACACTCGTGAATCATCTCATTGCAGACGGGTTGTAAGAGATTCATTGTGCAGTTTAGAGAGCCTCATTGATTATAACGGAACTTTGTAAGATCGCAATGAACGAAGATGAGTGACGCTTTTTAGTGATAAAGGGAGCGCGCTTTGCACACTTTCTAGGGTATAATCCATCGGAATTTGTATGAAACTTTAGTTTTTCGGACACACAGGCTACACCCTACAAAGTTTCAGGAATGACATCCGCATATTTATGTGGGATTCACTCTCGAAATAGCAGTGATTGGCAATGGACGGAACATAAAATATGTTGATTTAATTCTGGAACCGGTCCTGGCCAAACCTCCACATTGCGCCACCCGAGCGAGATCTAATTCATGGACCAAAAGCGTGTGTACACTTTATTGAGATCGGGACATATCAACAGTGGCGGCTTATCGGGGGAAGCAGGGGAGGCATAGCTTTTGAGGTGAAAAGAGGAGGAGGACAATTTAATGTTAATACAATTGTAACGAATCAGCTCATGGGAAATATGAATAATTAACCATAACTAGTTACAATTAATTATGAATATTTTAGATCCGCTGTAGATATTTAGCTGACCTCTCAGGGTCAACTGTCTTGTCAATTCTAAGAACGTTAATTTCTTGATTGGTCCAGACGCTACACAATTCACAATTAATTTTAGCTCATATCTCAGAACGTTTATTTTTTGTTTGTAATTTCACAGCTGTAATACCATAACATGTTACTGAAGTTTGAAAGCGCCACTTTTCTATCGCGAATGTGCCGAATCTGCTGATGTAATTACAACCGCTAATGATGGAGAAGGGGAGGGGGAGGCCGGGGGAGAGCTGAGCTCTCGTGCCTCCATTGGTAAAAAAAAATAGCCAATCAGCATTGAGTGTTCACTTTCAGCGCTGAGGAGTGTTGAGAAATGAAACCTCGTAGGGGAGGCTAGCCTCCCTTCTGGTATAGCAACCAATCATCATAGAGACATAAATTACGTGATATTAGTTTGAGCGTCTCCTGCTGCGCTGATAATGTACCAAGTACTTATGAGTAGCAATATTGAATATTTGATCGCCAACAGATTTACCAAGCTGTCATTAAAACAATATATATACAAATTTTAAAAAAGGGGAGAACACGCCTAAGCTGGATACAGGCTAACATTACAGCAGTCGGCTCTTTTAACAGACTTTTAAGAAGGGATGGATGTTTGCTTCAAGTGATAGGCCAGGTAAGTGAAATTATATTATCTTGCTGTATGTGTGTCGTTTTATTTACGTTTTCTGACTAAAAGCAACCAAAAAGCCATTTTAAAGGGGTTAAGCAAATAATAATAATAATACTAATAATAGTAATAATTGGCACGGATCCCCAGACCAATACAATTAGTGTGCCTCCTCTCTTTTAAAACCCACGAGTCGCCACTGCATATCAACCAGTAATTTAATTCCATTTCCAGTAACGGACGGTAGAAATTTCAGCAATGAATAGTATGCGATTTATTACAGAATATAGGCTAGTCCCACAACTGATCGTTTATTTTTTCCTCACGTGTCTCGCCTTTGGTAACAATGATTCAAAGCGGAAACATTTCAAGTGACAAGGGAAAAAGACACTGAAAACTTCAGTCAACATCAGAAAAGCAGTGTGCACATTTCTGGTTAAAAATTAAAGGCCATCAACTGACAAACGGGAAGCATTACCATTCAAGTCGGCAGGAAGAGCCAAAGCTAGTCCACAGTTTACTAAATGGTGGCAACCTCTTTAAGTTATTATTGACTGTCTTGGATTGACTGCTTTGATGCATTGCAATAAGGTAGGGCATTGTTTTGATGCTTACATCCAAAAAAAAAAAATATATATATATATATATATATTTTGTTTTTATTTATTTCTTTCATTTATATTTATTTATTTTTTCACGAGTCAAATGTCGCCCATGTATGTATGTATATATATATTATATGGAATGTTAAGTTGTCTTTGCAACGTATTTACAAGATATTTTTTTTAAATGTGTTTTTACCAAAATAAATAAATAAATATAAAACAAAAAACAAACATATAATTCATATTCACTTTTGCTGAAAAAGAGCTTTACTGTTTGGTATGCTGTTATTGATGCTTTCTAGACAAACTCAAATTTTAGCAATTTGTTCAAAACCTCATCATAGCAATAATGGAAAAAGGTTTGTCCCATCAAAATGTTTAGCGCTATAGCTGATGAAAATGCCAATTAGCTATACATTTTCACAATTGTCAACGCAATCTTTTTGTTCACTAATTTCAGTTCATAAATTTGTATGTCAATGCTTTAAATGTTGCAAAAAATAAAAAATAAAAATAATAATAACAAAAATCGATACAATACAAATTTCCCAAAAATCTTTTACGCATTTACACTTTGTCAATAACATAACAGTGGGAAAAGTGGTTGTAAACTTGGCTTATGTTAGCTAGATAACATTATTTTGGTGAAAAATCATCAGAATGATTAATGAATACAATTCGAATACAACTTATGGAGCCCTGTAAACTGATCTGCAAATATCCAAACCATTACATTTAAACTCATGGTTTGACAACTTGATGTTTTGAAGCAGTCTTTCCAAGTATGAAATAAATGCACTTCTGAACAAAGCAGAGCATTTATAATTACACTACAGTGCTCATTCATATAGCTGTTTAATTGACCTCTGCAAATATAATTGGATTCACCTCTACTAAACTAAACTAAAGCCCTTCTGACTTATCCACTCACAGGATTTTCACACGTTTGAGCCCTACATGCAGCTTTCGGAATATCATCAACCCTTCATTGACTTACTCTTCAGTGTGTGCTAAAACACAACAGACCTAAAACAGATTAAGAACCGCTTACCAGAGCTCTACTCACTCAAAGGTGCCATAATGAGGTAAGGCTGCCCTCACTGACACAGTCAATCCATTTCCATAGACTTCTAAACTTTGATGGCCCCTTTGAATTGCTGCTTGTAAATCTCAGCTCACAGTAGGGTTGTTCCTAAGTGTCTTTTCATTCTCTTTCTTTCTGTTGACCCTGTTCTCTTGGGCTCCGTGATTCTGTGACCTGATCCAAGATCAGATCTTGACTCAGAAGGCAGTGGGGTGTGAAATTAAGAGTCACAACAATGTTACTGGAAGGTGTGTGGTTATATCCCAACAGATGAGCCCTGGATAATTCATGGCATCACCGAATGCCAGTCTGCATCTAATGGGCTACTAAATGACATTTGCAATGACGTTGATGCAACATTGGTCCGCATACTCATAAAGTCTGGAGCCAAAGTCCGCGTTGTGTCGGACCACCAGAACACTCACATCCTTTATGTTACAAAAACACTAGATGGGCACACTATTACACATCTTTACCTGCCCACGTAAAGGTTCCTAAAGGGAGTTTCTGTAACAAAGCTGTATGATAAACCTATAGAAAAAAAAATATTTGACTCTTTTTCTTTTCTAAGAATGGCTTAACTTGAAGTGCTGTAAAAAAATGTTTGAAAAAATATATTATTTTAAGGTACTTTATGATATGTTGCCATACGGCAACAGCATACAATAGTGGATCTAACTTAGAATAAGTGTAAGTTTACTTATAGTTAATATTTTTCCTCAGAAATGTTGTTTGGGTTGATTCAATTGGTGCTATTATAAGCTTTAACACAGTACTTATAATTGACACCTTATACATACTTTCCAACAACTTGTGCTTTCATTTATTCCATTCTTTTTTGCTGAATAATGATTTGTATATTTTTATTTCATTACATTTTTCATGAATATTATTTAAATTGCAAATGTATAGTTAAAACTAATATAATACTGTATATCATGTATCATAAAACATTGACATAAAATCAAAAACATTGCAGTTCATGAAAATTCAGCATTATGCAATATTATGAAAATGAACATGAGCCTCCCCCCCATCCCCCCGTAATCCTTGAAAGATCACCTTTTTTTATGTATGAAACTTTATGTAATGTTATGTAGCGAATTTAGCTCACAACAGGAAATATGAATAATTAACCATAACTAGTTATGATTAATTATGAATATTTTAGATCCGCTGTAGATATTTAGCTGACCACTCAGGGTCAACTGTCTTGTCAATTCTAAGAACGTTAATTTCCTGGTTAAGGGAAATAACTTTCTTACTGTACAATTCTATAAGCTTGTAACGTAAATCTGCATGACATACAATAGTGGATCTAACTTAGAATAAGTGTAAGTTTACTTATAGTTAATATTTTTCCTCAGAAATGTTGTTTGGGTTGATTCAATTGGTGCTATTATAAGCTTTAACACAGTACTTATAATTGACACCTTATACATACTTTCCAACAACTTGTGCTTTCATTTATTCCATTCTTTTTTGCTGAATAATGATTTGTATATTTTTATTTCATTACATTTTTCATGAATATTATTTAAATTGCAAATGTATAGTTAAAACTAATATAATACTGTATATCATGTATCATAAAACATTGACATAAAATCAAAAACATTGCAGTTCATGAAAATTCAGCATTATGCAATATTATGAAAATGAACATGAGCCTCCCCCCCATCCCCCCGTAATCCTTGAAAGATCACCTTTTTTTATGTATGAAACTTTATGTAATGTTATGTAGCGAATTTAGCTCACAACAGGAAATATGAATAATTA
>NW_015507509.1:2653-3888 GCF_001515645.1 Sinocyclocheilus grahami | reverse complement strand
AAGTAAAATTGCCATTTCAATTTGATTATATCCATAATACAAATGTCATTAATTTACGACTAATCAACATTATATCACTAGTATTAATGTTGTTATTGTCACAGTTTAACAGATTGCAGCTGACCTTGCTAGCTAGCTAAACTATTGTAATAGTTTTGGCAACACATACATTTGGCAACACATACGCTTGGCAACACATACATTTGAATGGTTTACCAAAAACTATTACTTTTTTAAGGTGAATATGTCATCATAACAGTGATGTTTTTTTGTGGAAGTGACACGGACTGGTCCTTGTTTCTTACTGACGTTTTAGTTTGCTTTCAGCAACTACCGACAAGAGTAGAATCTGTCAGAAATCTCGCCACAGAAAAATACTGCATGTCATGTGACTTAACCAAAGCACATCATTGGCTAAACTAAGGTCTTCTCTTTCCAACAAAAAAAAAAAACAACAAAAAAAATGAATGTTTTCTGTTAAAGAGACAGTGACAAGGAAATTAACACAAAGAGTATGTTGCCATATGGCCACACCATGCAGTAGAGGGTTAAGAATAAAGTAAGTCTTAAAAATAAAGGTTCTTTATTGGCATTGATGGTTCATTGAAAAACCTTTAACATCCTTTCCTTTGGACAAAAGGCTCTTTAGTGGGAAAAGGTTCTTCAGAATATTACAATGTTCTTCCCACTAAGAAAAAAAAATGGTTCTTTCATGAACTGTTCACTGAAAGGTTCTTTGGGGAACCCATAATGGTTCTTCTGGAGTCCTCTTTGCGAACCATTAATTGACAATTCGCAAAGAGTTTAATTGACAGGCGATCTGACCAATCATAACACCAAATCCGCCATCTTGCCTGACAAACAAATCAGACAGGAGAGTAGATTAATTTCAGTGGACTTAAACTTGAAAAATTGTGAGTATTGACGACTTTCCTCAGTTGAAATAAAATACGTTATGACGTTCATTCATGTCTATTTCCGTTTACGTGTGCCACTTCTGTCACGACACATTAAAGAGCCACAAAAGGGTATTCATTGTTTGAATTTCTTGAAAAAAGACAAAATTTGAAAGCTTAGACCTTGTTTCATAACAGAAGTAACCTGCTCTGTCTTGTTTGTCGGTGTGTTGGCAGTTTCCTCCTTGCTTCGCGATGTATTTTTTAGTGCGTGAGAACATGGTGTGTAGTGTGAGAGAGGCATGGCTTGTCAGACATAGCAACAGTAAATAAGGAGGG
>NW_015507509.1:0-1999 GCF_001515645.1 Sinocyclocheilus grahami | reverse complement strand
TAACTATGACTTTTGCCTCAATAAACTCATAATTTGCTGTTTATTAAGGTAGTTGTTAGGTTTAGGTCTTGGGTAGAATTAGGAATATAGAATACGGTCATGCAGAATATGTGCTTTAGAAGCACTAATAAACAGTCAATATGTTAATAATAGACATGCTAAGCAACTAGTTAATATTGAGAATTGGTCCTTATACTAAAGTGTTACCAGATTAATTTCACAATACTTCAAAACTCTGTCTGTGTGGGCTAAACTGTGGATCATTTTCCAATGCTTTGGGCCAGAGTACATTCAATGACAATATCTGAATGTAATTTATCAATGACATATCTTTCAAATTACATAAATTCTTTTCACACTCTGCCAAAACTCTATGTACCTACATATAAGTTTGCACAGATTTACATACTCTTTTCGAAACAAGTTCAAACATAACACAAAACGTATATGACAGCAATTTGCTACAATTATACAGTAATGCCACTTAAATATTCAAAATATTTGAAAAAAAGAGAAAGAAATACAGTCCAAACAATTAAATGTAGCTGAATACCTACACAGCCATGTCTTTCACTTTCAATGAAATCTATACAAAAGGGGAAATTTGGGAGTAATTGTGTACTGTAATGTAAACAAGGAATGTATTATACGGTGAATTTATTGCTAATATTTGGTAAGGAGAATTGGGTGAAGAGTTAAAAAGACAGCAATTAGACTAGCAATTGAAAGAAAGAATGATATATACAGTGCCCTCCATAAGTATTGGAACAGTAAAGACAAAATTGCTCTGTTTGCTGTGGAGCCAAGAAATCTGTAAAGATGAATATATGACAAAAGTACGGTGGTCGTGAAGTGCAAAACAAATCACAATTCTGAAAACAAAATAACAAATTACAAACGCAAATTCAAGTCTAAAAAATAACAATTCAGAAAGCACAACAATTCAGAAAACATTATAACAAGTCAGAAAACACAATGACAAATCAGACAAACTGGAAGAGGTAGGTATAGTTTGAGACAGCGCCATTGGTTTGGGATTACTCACTGCTGACTGGACGAGACATCTGTCAATCAACGTATACAGGAAGAACCAGCCGAAGAACAGCAGAGTCGTGGTAGAAAGTTCGGAGATGGTAATAAAGTAGCTCAGTTTAAATGTATTGTATGAAGCATTTTTTAAAGGATGAGACCAAGAGTCTGGTGATGTCTATGGGTTGCAGACTTACTGCTCTGATTGCACGCAAGGGATCTGCAACAAATGAACAGCTTTTAATATTTTACATCTGCCTTAATCAGATGTTTCTTAATCAGATGACTTTATCTGTACCAATAATTATGCTCACATCAAATAGTGGGATGAACTCTAAAAGTGCTATATATATATATATATATATATATAGACGCACTGCTGAGCGGACTGAGGAGCAAGGAACGGAGAGAGACAAGGAGTACATTAATCCAAATGGGTTTAATTGGCACGGGCACATGGAACACTCACGCTATACCTGACGACATGAACAATACCAGACGCTGGAGCACACACAGAGAACACTATTTATACACGCAGGAGGAGGGGATGACGAGACACACCTGGGAGCAATGACACATCAAGGGAAACACCTGGGACAAATTAACTTAATTAATCAGG
Source organism: Sinocyclocheilus grahami (assembly GCF_001515645.1). NCBI lineage: Eukaryota > Metazoa > Chordata > Actinopteri > Cypriniformes > Cyprinidae > Sinocyclocheilus > Sinocyclocheilus grahami. Next base: position 351 of record NW_015507509.1, on the reverse strand, counting down.
ATAGGAAAAGGAAACTAACCAAATAAGGGCATAGGAAGGCACATGGGGAGTAAGACACACAAAACATGGAACAGAGTCTGACAGGTAGCATCTTCTGACATTCAAATAATAAATAATTTAATACGTTTATCAATTTATTTAATGTTATTTAATTTTTAATAATTCATTTTAATTTAATTTTAATTTAATCAGTATTTTTCCTAAGCAAGCATCTACCTTACATATTGAAGCCATTGAGTGAATAGTTCAGCTTTCACCAACACACAGTCCCCACACATTATGTTACAGTATATCATGTTATTATCATGCTACGTCACTTCCTGTTTGTTGCTGCCGTGTGGTTTGAGTTTG
>NW_015507508.1:66898-67526 GCF_001515645.1 Sinocyclocheilus grahami | reverse complement strand
TTTGGACTCTCATTCTGACGGCACCCATCCACATCCATTGGTGAGACAGTGATGTAATGCTGCATTTCTCCAAATCTGATGAAAAAAACAAACTTATCTACATCTTGAATGGCCTGAGAGTGAGTCAGTTTTCAGTGAATTTAAATTTTCCTTTAAAAGAATAATTCACATAAAAATTCAGTCATCATGTCATGTCTCAAAATTGGTCAAATATTTACTCTCACTAAATGGCGGTGTAGGATCTCCATAATTGTGTGTAGGCTCTATGCAGATTTCAGACTGCACACATGGCTGTGTGTACATAACGTGAATTAGACACAGAAGTTTCAGAAGCCGGACTGAAGCCTCATTTACTTCTCATTACAAAGCAAACGCAACTTTCTGTAATGGATATCGATTGGTGGATGTTTAAGTGGGTGGTTCTTGGTCAGAATATGCAACGATTTGCACCAGACTTTATGGCAATTGCCAAATGGTCTAGTTTTTGAAACTAACTGCTTCAATAGATCCCTTGATCGGCTACATCAGCTACTAAAGTGAATGTTTTTTCCTAGCGCCGGCGTTATAACATGTAGATGAGGCCGCAGCACCATGTGGAATTATTTGAATGTGAGTAAGCAAGGCCCTG
>NW_015507508.1:65155-65922 GCF_001515645.1 Sinocyclocheilus grahami | reverse complement strand
AAAATACTGACATAAAAGGGCACTTAAGTGAGTACACTTTTAAGTACACTTTTAAAAAGTGAACTTTGCAATAATGTCAAAATTAAATGTTTTACAATATTTTAAACAATTATGTTTTCATAATTTTAACTGTAGTGTGTTATCCTGTATTGCATTTAAAGTTAAAATATTTTAAATGTACTAATTTGCAACTTCATTATTACGAATGTGTAATTACAAATATATTTAAACACATGACATAAACGTTTCAATAGAAATTACTTTAAACTTAATTTCCATTCATAGCATAAATGCTTTAGGCGATAAAATTTTGCCATATTTTAAAGTTAATAGAATTATGGCATTAAATACATACATGTACTTAAGTCCTATTTAATTGGGTCTAAGTTCAGATAATTGAGGTTAAAATAATATTAAATGATTGTATTGTATTAATACCTTTCAAGTTATAGTACTTTTATTCTGTTTTGAGTGATTTATATACCACAAAGTACAATTTATAAAAGTACAAACATCAACAGACTTTACTGAATAAACACTGTGTCCTCCAGACCAGGTGGCGGCAGTAGAGAGGCGAGAGATGTTGTCATATTATCTGTTTAGAAACACATATAAGGGTGAACAGAGCTCATTGCACAAACCTCAGACAAACTTTACTGAAACAATTTGGCACTGATAGCATCGTGGGCAATGCGCCGACATACAACGCCATTGCGCTACGGGCGTCCCGAGTTCGAATCCCTTCCACTTCCAACTGTCCTATCATA
>NW_015507508.1:62202-63726 GCF_001515645.1 Sinocyclocheilus grahami | reverse complement strand
TGTTGGGGAAAGTTACTTTTAAAAGTAATGCATTACAATGTTGCGCTACTCCCTTAAAAAACGAACTAATTGCGTTACTTTTTATAGAAAGTAATGTGTCACGCTACTTTTGTGTTACTTTTTCTTATCTGGTCTGGGCTTGTTAATTAGTTTTTAGTATAAAAACGTTCTATCTTTGGCAAATGTGAAAGCACTTTCACACCAAAAGTAAAAGGAATAAGCCTCAGGCTGCAGGAAAGGTAAATTCACATCTGGACAGAAGATGGCACACACAATTCCTCTGCACTTACTCCCGACTTCTCTCAACACGGGGACAGGAGCGCTGTCAGTCGATACATGGGAAAGCTCAATCCATGGGTCAATACACAGTCAATTCATGGGAAAGCATTACTTATTTGAAAAAGTAACTACTGGTTTCTTACTTTTTGTTTAGTTTTTCATATTTAACATGACATTTTATAATGAATCTTCATAGCTTAAGAATGAAATATTGGTCTGGGAAAGAGTAAAATAATAAAATTCAGGTTACAGGTTTGAAGTTGCTGGATTTCTTCAACAAAAATGCACAGAACAACAACAAATTTGACTGTTTCTTTAGTCCCGCTAAGGCTAATTTCATATAGGCCTATAGGTGGACAGTAACGGAGTATAATTCGTTACGTACTTAAGTACATTTTTCAAGTATCTGTACTTTACTGAAGTAGTTTTATTTTGAGTAACTTTTACTTTTAACTTCACTACATTTCATAAAACATATCGTTACTCCTTATAATATATCACGGGCTCCGAGACGCAGAAGGTGTCCGATTCAAGAACGAACTGATTCTTTTCAATTAACCTTTTAAATCGGTTCGCAAATCGCACGAAACGATTCATTCACGAATTAGAATTAACCGATTGCAGCTGTTCTCGAGTCGACAACTCACTGATTCAACTGATCCGTTTAGAGCGAGTCTCCAGTGAACTGAGTTCACAAGTAAGAACCGCGCGAGCGACTGATGCTGCCAAAAGTAAGTTACTAATGTCGAATTTTAGGATTAATTATTGTAACTGAAAATCATATTTAGGTCAAAACTGTCAGTAGTTTGTGAACTAAATCAGCTGTAAAGGGTGATCTATTTAAGCCCACTGAAATGTTTGAGTGCAGACACATCAACATCAGTGTCTCTGTTTTAGGTAAAAAAACCCGAAACATTAAAATTACAGATTAAAATATCACTTTCATATTCCCCGCTGCAGTAACGTTAACCGTTTTACTAAAATGCTACGCATTTAGCCCTATGTGACGTCTGTTTTTTATATTGTTTATCAACAGTATACATTTTTATATTGTTTGGATTAACTAGCGGAGTAGACAGATATGAATGTTTATTCATAACCATACTGAAAATAAGTAAATATTGTTAGCTGATGCTAACTGTCTAGCTAACAAGCTTGCTGGTGCTAAGTTGAGGTCATTTTTAGATATAAAGTCCCAAAATTTTTATTCAACCACCTAGATAGATTACATCTGGGGGAAAAGAA
>NW_015507508.1:55074-59907 GCF_001515645.1 Sinocyclocheilus grahami | reverse complement strand
AAAAAATCGAGTACTTTTGTACTTTCACTCGAGTAAAATTGAATACTGAGTACTTGTACTTTTACTGGAGTAATATTTTATTATATGTATCTGGACTTTTACTCAAGTACTTGATTTGTGTACTTCGTCCACCACTGGCATTTACAATGTAGATAGCATTATCAATGTACCTAAATACAAACATTCAAACAATATTCTTTACGTTATTTACTTAATTTTATGTAATTACAGCTTTGGAATTAATTCCAAATAAAAATCAAAGATGCGCTTCACTGACACAGGAAACTAAGGCCCCATCCACACGGAGACGCTTTTAGCTGTATACGCATACATTTTGTATCGTATAGGCATTTCGTCCACACGGATTCGGCGTATTTTTTTAAACCGGGTCCCAGAGTGGATAAATCTGAAAACGCCGCTCTTGCGTTTTCCTGTGGACAGTGAATCCGTATATTTTCTGAAACTATGACGTCATCCACCCACGTCTAGCCCCAAGTCAGACACCCCTACGTCACGTAACAGCAACAAAAACATGAGCAAACACTGAACGATTGTCTTTTTATTACAGTTTTTCTCAGTCGCTTTTGTCACGAATCCGGTCCATGAACTTCCATCTGCTAGCCATCAGAGGTCACCCTTTCCAATTTCATTGACTCTCGCACTACACACTGTTGCACATCACCCCGGACTACATATCCCATCATTCATTGCACTGATTGCACTCAGCACGGATTGCACACAGCTGTTAACACTGATTGCACCCAGCTGTTTCATATCACTCCCTCACTATTTAACACTCACTCTGATCCCTTCCCTCTGCCGAGTATTGTTTAGCGCATATCTTTGGATAGCTACACTACAGATCTTGTCAGCCCCGTAACAAAATACTCGGCCACACAAGGATCCAGCGGCTTTTCAAGTGGACATTGGCCAGGTATGGACACTGCAAGGCTGTTGTTAGCCCTCGAGCAGGGCACACGCTCGCTCGAGGCATACATTCAAGAATATCTGGACATTGCCTATCACTCTGATCTACCGGACTGTGTCCTAAAAGATTTTTTTTATAGTGGCGTTAGGCAACCGCTGAAGTCTAGCCTCATCCTTAAGGGGCCGCGTTCGTCACTATGCGAGTGTATGGATTATGCTTTATTGACTGTTGGCTCTTTGTGGACTGTGGGTATCGCGGAGGAACACAACCCCACACTTACTCCTGTAATGGCCTCCACACTAGATTGCATTCACAAAATGGCGGCGACAGAGGAGCCTGATCACAAAATGGCGGACACAACACCCGTCAAGTCACAATTGATCGTCACGAGTCAAGTCAAGTCACCGCTGATCTTCACAAGTCGGGTCAAGTCACAGTTCCTTTGCATGAGTCTAGTCAAGTCACAGCTGATAGTTATGAGTCTAGCCAAGTCACAGTTGATCATCACAAGTCAAATCAAGTCAGTTTATGATCACGAGTCTAGTCAAGTCACAGTTGAAAGTTATGAGTCTAGTCAAGTCCCCGTTGATCGTCATGAGTCAAGTCAAATTACAATTCATTATCATGGGTCGAGTCTAGTCACAGTTGATCGTCATGGGTCAAGTCTAGTCACAGCTGATCTTCATGAGTCAAGTCTAGTCCCAGTGGATCATCATGAGTCAGGTCTAGTCACCACTGATCTTCCTGAGTCCAGTCAAGTCACAACTGATCGGCATGGGGGAAGACAGGGCGCCAGTGAGCTTGATCTTCCTCAGTCAAGTCTAGTCACCGCTGATCTAACTGAGTCGAGTTTAGTCATAGTTGATCATAATGAGTCAAGTCAGGTTACAGTTCATTATCATGAGTCAAGTCAGGTCACTGCTAATCTTCAGGAGTCAAGTCAAGTCGCAGCTGATATTCATGAATCTAGTCAAGTCACAGCTGATCTTCAGTGGTCAAGTCACAGCTGATCTTCAGTGGTCAAGTCACAGCTGATCTTCAGTGGTCAAGTCACAGCTGATCTTCAGTGGTCAAGTCACAGCTGATCTTCAGTGGTCAAGTCACAGCTGATCTTCAGTGGTCAAGTCACAGCTGATCTTCAGTGGTCAAGTCACAGCTGATCTTCAGTGGTCAAGTCACAGCTGATCTTCAGTGGTCAAGTCACAGCTGATCTTCAGTGGTCAAGTCACAGCTGATCTTCAGTGGTCAAGTCACAGCTGATCTTCAGTGGTCAAGTCACAGCTGATCTTCAGTGGTCAAGTCACAGCTGATCTTCAGTGGTCAAGTCACAGCTGATCTTCAGTGGTCAAGTCACAGCTGATCTTCAGTGGTCAAGTCACAGCTGATCTTCAGTGGTCAAGTCACAGCTGATCTTCAGTGGTCAAGTCACAGCTGATCTTCAGTGGTCAAGTCACAGCTGATCTTCAGTGGTCAAGTCACAGCTGATCTTCAGTGGTCAAGTCACAGCTGATCTTCAGTGGTCAAGTCACAGCTGATCTTCAGTGGTCAAGTCACAGCTGATCTTCAGTGGTCAAGTCACAGCTGATCTTCAGTGGTCAAGTCACAGCTGATCTTCAGTGGTCAAGTCACAGCTGATCTTCAGTGGTCAAGTCACAGCTGATCTTCAGTGGTCAAGTCACAGCTGATCTTCAGTGGTCAAGTCACAGCTGATCTTCAGTGGTCAAGTCACAGCTGATCTTCAGTGGTCAAGTCACAGCTGATCTTCAGTGGTCAAGTCACAGCTGATCTTCAGTGGTCAAGTCACAGCTGATCTTCAGTGGTCAAGTCACAGCTGATCTTCAGTGGTCAAGTCACAGCTGATCTTCAGTGGTCAAGTCACAGCTGATCTTCAGTGGTCAAGTCACAGCTGATCTTCAGTGGTCAAGTCACAGCTGATCTTCAGTGGTCAAGTCACAGCTGATCTTCAGTGGTCAAGTCACAGCTGATCTTCAGTGGTCAAGTCACAGCTGATCTTCAGTGGTCAAGTCACAGCTGATCTTCAGTGGTCAAGTCACAGCTGATCTTCAGTGGTCAAGTCACAGCTGATCTTCAGTGGTCAAGTCACAGCTGATCTTCAGTGGTCAAGTCACAGCTGATCTTCAGTGGTCAAGTCACAGCTGATCTTCAGTGGTCAAGTCACAGCTGATCTTCAGTGGTCAAGTCACAGCTGATCTTCAGTGGTCAAGTCACAGCTGATCTTCAGTGGTCAAGTCACAGCTGATCTTCAGTGGTCAAGTCACAGCTGATCTTCAGTGGTCAAGTCACAGCTGATCTTCAGTGGTCAAGTCACAGCTGATCTTCAGTGGTCAAGTCACAGCTGATCTTCAGTGGTCAAGTCACAGCTGATCTTCAGTGGTCAAGTCACAGCTGATCTTCAGTGGTCAAGTCACAGCTGATCTTCAGTATGCTTTGTGTCGGCCAGGGAGGCTGCCCCTGAATGCTCAGTCTTATCTATCAACCCCAATGTTAACTGTTTTCTCGGTTTCTGATCTTCGCCTGGTTTCCTGGATTTCTCCTTTAGTCTTGCCCCTTCTGATTCTGTTTGCCGTTCATCGAGCTATGCTAGCCCTAGGACTATTCTTGTGTCTTGCCCGCCATATACCTGTTTGCCACCGTTTGACCCTGCCTGTGTTTCTGACCTCCTCTGATGTTAATAAAGCTTGCAGATGGATCCGCACGTCTCACGTCTTGTCAGCCCCGTAACAGTATGTGTCTCTTTAAATGTACATTAACCTTAATTTTGCCATCTTAGAGGGCCAAAGACGTATAGGACATTTGAAAAATATCTATCAACCCCAATGTTAACTGTTTTCTCGGTTTCTGATCTTCGCCTGGTTTCCTGAATTTCTCCTTTAGTCTTGCCCCTTCTGATTCTGTTTGCCGTTCATCGAGCTACGCTAGCCCTAGGACTATTCTTGTGTCTTGCCCGCCATATACCTGTTTGACCCTGCCTGTTTTATGACCACGTCTCTGTCTTTTCCAAATAAAAAGCCTGCATATGGATCCGCACGTCTCACGTCTTGTCAGCCCCATAACAGCTTTGGTGCATTTCTCACATCACTATTTACATTTGCACAACAGTTAGTTCAACCTCCACAACATTTAGTCATTTGTGCACATCATAGTAGCAGTTTCTCATTCCTTCGAATAAATTGCAAATGCTTTTGGACATGCATCAATTGCTTTCATATAACTCTCTGCTGTTTTATAACATTATCATTTGCTTATGTCATGTCAGTCAAAATTAACTATACTTGTGAATGCTGAATAGTCATTCCATATAAAACTAACAGTCCTCATTTCCTTGCTTGAGTCGTTACATACAAAAATTTTGAACTAGTTGTCAAAATCTGTCAAGCAAATTTAAAAAAGAAATTTAATCTTTTTTTCCTGAAAATGTCTCCTAAATTGAACAATTTATCTCAGGTGAATCTCAACTTTCACTGATGAGAAGGGGTGTGTGAAGCATTAGTTGCAACCAATGAAAAGCCACTTCTCTACAATCACTGTCAGAGCTGAATCCCATAAACCCCCACTTTACAAGCATATATGAACCAAGCAGGACATAGTGTGTACCATTTCTACAATACTGTGACACAGAAATGGAAGGTCAGCCTCGTGGAAGAGGGGTGAGGGTGCGGGGAGGAAGGGTTAGGGGACAGGGACAAAACAGGGGAAGAGGAAGAAGAGGCCAAGTACATAGGCGGATTCCTGATGAAATCAGGGCTACAATTGTGGATCATGTTGCCAATCACGGCCTCACAATGGCTGAGACTGGTCGAAGGGTGCAGCCAAATGTTGGGAGAACCACTGTATTTAATAATTCAATTATTCAAACATTTCGTCAGGAGAACAGGTGTGTATAA
>NW_015507508.1:51920-54248 GCF_001515645.1 Sinocyclocheilus grahami | reverse complement strand
CAATAGAGGAGTTTTTCTCTTCCTGGAGGTGGAAGGTATATGACCAGCATCCACATACCCAAATGGCCCTGCTAGCAGCTATGGATGCAGCATGTGATGACATCACAGCAGAGTCCTGCAGAGGGTGGCTTCGCCACTCGAGGAGATGCTTTCCTCGCTGCATTGCAAGAGATGATATTCGCTGTGATGTAGATGAAATTATGTGGCCAGACAGAGAGGAACGTCTGGATGTGCATGAATGATTACAGTACTATGTATGTTCAGTTCCAATATGTACTGCAATGTTGTGCACAGCTCTACCCAAAGGGAGTTTATGTTTGTTGTAAATAAGGGTGTATTTTTTCTTTTGCACAATGCTGTGAACAAATTAGAATTGCAAAGAGCATATGCAGTAAAAATGTGAAACATACATATTCAGTGTCTTGTACTCAGTTACCTCACTAAATACAGTAATGTGTAACTTTTACTGTATTTTTCAAATGGCTGTGCAAATAGTATATAGTGCTGTCTTGAGCATTTTCAGGTAGTGTCACCAAGATCTGACTTTTTTGCATTGGAAAACATTGACAGAGTAAACTGTCATAATGAAAACATGACAAAGCCATTTGACTATCTTGTTCATAAGCAATGGTGTCAGGACTTTTCATCTTGATGACACTGACACTTTCATTGACATGCATACTTGCTTTTGAGGAATGACCTATCCATTTTGAGCAAGTGACACGCTTTTGCAGGTTATCAACTAGGTTTTGCAGTTTGTACTAACTGTTTTGAGAACTGCATTAACTGTTGTGTAAATAGTGATGTGAGAAATGCACCAAAGCGACTGAGAAAAACTGTAACTTACATTAACACTGATTAATATATGTATTGTTCCATGTTCGTTTGTATACCGCGCGCAATGTTTATGTGCACTGTCCAAATCTTCTTCTCCGTTTTAATGTATCTCTGTGGCAGAATTACAGCCCCACATACTGATAGTTTTTTGTCAGTTTCGTGGTTTCCTGTGGACCCAGATATTTCTTGAGACGAGGGGAAAAAAAAGATCGGATAGCAAAGCTCTGGCTTTGTGTGGATGTAGCCTAAATTCACTGATTTTTGAAGAAAAAATATATATATATATACTGTATAATTTAGAAATAATTTTCACATAATAAATATTGAAATAGTTTACATTTACTTTTTGTTTAGCATTTTCATAGTTAACATAACAATTCAGTTTCAGATGAAAAATCTGGGTCTTAGAAACTGTAAACCAATAAAATCCATTGACTTTGCAGGTTCAAACCTCTAAGCTTTCAGTAAACAGACAATATCTTTAACCACTGCATCACACCATCATAACTGATGTAGTGAATTAATATTTCTTCGCTTACTCTTTAAGTGTCACCTATATTAATTTGCAATATGAATGGCCTAGGTATTTCTGACATCAACTCATCAACCATTCTGCTGTCAAAAAGCATCTTCTCCATTGACCACCATTCAAAAGCATCACTGTTTTTTATGAATTAAAAACGTACCAAGCAACATATAAATCATAAATATGTTGTTATATCATAGTAGATGTTTAGCCAGCATGAAATGGATAGGTTTCCCTGAGCGCTGCCGCTGACATCACAGCTCAGGCCGCTCACTAGTCAATGACTTGTGACTGTGCAGATTCCTGCGGCGCCATCAGCCAATCAGCATCCACATGACATCATTTCCCTCTGCATTTATGGCCAGGCGACTGCCACTGAATGGGAATGCTAATGGATGGCTTTCTCCAGGTATTACAGACCTCCTGGATCTCTCCGAGCGGCCATTCAAGAAAATTCTGCAGACGGCCGACGGACTCGACCACAATGCTCTGAAAAAGCTACATAAGCAAGAGTAATGGCCACAATCTTCTGAGTGCAAGTCGTGTCCTTGAAGACATTTACATCTACTGATGCTTTTATCCAAAGCGACTCACAAAAGCGATTCGTCTTGAGCAGGAAATTGCATTAGAAGTGCAATGCTAAGTTTTAAAGTTAGTAAAAAAAAAAAGTATGCGCGAATGCAAAGAAGAAAGGGGTTCACTATAACAATCTAGTACAGGTAACCAAGTTTATCTTGCAGCCTGTGAAGCTTTCTTATTATATATACTGTATATATAGGGTTATTATAGTTAAAACTGAAAACATAAACAAAATGTAAAAAATAAATGATAGATAGATAGATAGAACGATAGATGGATAGACAGATAGAGGAATAGACAGACAGACAGACAGACAGACAGACAGACAGACAGACAGACGGATAGACGGATAGATGGATAGATAGACAGATAGATAGAACGATAGA
>NW_015507508.1:0-51207 GCF_001515645.1 Sinocyclocheilus grahami | reverse complement strand
GGGGGGGGGGTCGTGACGTCACCTGAGTGATGTCATACCGGCTATAAAACCCTGAGCCGAGATTGCATTGAGTAAGAGTTCAGCTCGACACCTCTGGGAGTAAAGCATTCAAGCATTGACATCTGAAGCAGCATCACGATGATCCTCTCGCATTTGGTGGCTTGTGGACTTATCCTGACTCTCCTGTCGGTCAGCACTGAAACCAAACCACTAACGCTGGAAGAACAGCGGGTGAGTGCGATATTTAGACTTGCGTATAATAAATCATACAGTCTGTGTGTCATGTAGTCTGCAATAGAAGTTAAGAGTCTGGTTTGATATATGAAAGTTAATATAAGGTTGGGTAGAAGATGCGCTAAAGCTTGGATATGCAGTTACGCGCAATATATGCATAACACTACGAGTTTTACATCATCTCAAGTTCAAAATAGACTACTTTTAATTTCATCTGCGAGTCCTTCTCCTCCTCCTCATCATTATGCAAAAGCGTTCTGAGCATCATTAGATCGCAGGAGCGCACAGGAGACTCGGACACTTGTCCGGACGCAAGACTTCTTGAGCAAAACTGTAGGTTCATTCATTTTTGTGGCTTATATATATATATATATATATCATCAGGTTCTCGTTCGCAGACGTGAAAAATAGAAAACGCGCTTTTAAGACGCGCTGCGCGTATCTTTAGACATCCATTTCTGAGCAAACGGAAACTTTTTTGTTCTCTTTTCGGAGAAAGGTTTCAGGGGAAACCGCAAAGACGTTCGCAAGATCTCAAAATGATCATCAAAATCATTCGAGGTGAAATCATCTGAGACTGGTGGTGCATCCGCGGCGTTTTTTTATTTCAGGAGAAACATCTAAACGATTATTTATATTAAAGGTAAATGAGGATTCCATCAGATCTCCTAGAAATAGCAATCAACATAATAGCTTGTAACATAAAACAAATGCATTATAAAGATAAACTACTAGTCTAGAACCACTCCGTTACTGAAGACCTGAGTCACGCGTTACTTTTAGAGAACAGTTCAGAGTTTTCAAGTGTGGATGTAGACAAGAACTTGTGAGTATTAATAGTGCGTTCTGAGCTCTGAATGCTGTTTGTCTGAGTATTGAGAGTGTTTCTGCATCGGTGTGTCCCGCAGTCCCTGCGCATGCTGTTGGGCGAGGAGCTGTCTGAGCTCCTGGCGTCTGATGAGAGTCAGAGGAGGATGGAGAACAGGGTTCGTCTGCTGAGGGACCTGCGCTTGGACACTCGGGCCAAGGGCCCCTGGGCACGGATCCTGAACGAGCAGCCCGGCTCACGCAGACTCAAAGCTGGATCTAAGAAGGGAGGCTCGACGGCCAGGAGCGGATGCTTCGGACACAAGATGGACAGGATAGGAACCATGAGCGGGATGGGCTGTCAGCCGTCTCAGTACCCGTCTGCAAATAATCTCTCCTGGTGAGAATCTCAGAATCAACACGTCTCAGTCTTAGATGTTTGTAGATATACAGCTTTTTGAAAGTCCATGTATTTTTTTATTTATTTTTTACAAATATTGATTGATTGATTGATCGATCGGCTGGTAACTGTAAAGACCTACATCTTAAATATTTGTAGGCATAATCTTTATAAAAAAAAATATTTATTCATTTATTTATTCATTGAGTATCTGTAGAGATCTAAATCATGATTTTATTATTATTATTATTATTATTTGTGGGTAAACCCTTTGGGAATTACAATTTTTTTAAATAAAAAAGCAAATTAGTTTTAACTTATGTTAATATAAAATGAATTATTATATATAATGTAAATGTATGTACATTTTATTTTTGGGGTGTGTTAATCTAAGTATTTGTAGATATACATTTTCGCAGACAAATCATTTAAATGATTTAATATATGTTTTTTTATGTATATATGTGTGTGTGTGTGTGTGTGTGTGTGTGTGTGTATGTGTGTGTCTGTGTGTGTGCGTGTGTGTGTGTGTATCAAAAAAATATTTATCACATATATTGTTTCTGTAGCAATCAAAATCATTATTATTATTAGTGTCTGTATAGTCTAAATAATAGATACAGTATTTATAAATATTTTATTTTGGGGAATTTCATGTTAATTTATTAATTAATATTTAATATATTATTATTATTATTTATTTATTTCTGTAGCAAACTAAATCTTTGATATTTGTAGCTATGCTTTTTAAAAATTAATTTCATTTATTTATTTTTAATATGCATAAAATTATATATATAAAAACACCTTTTTGTGCCCCTATGTATATTATATTTGTCAATCACTAAATTCCTGACTGTAGTTTCTTGATTCAAAATGCTTTACCTGCTTTATTTATTTATTTATTTAATGCTTATAATATAATAATGTTATAATAAACCACTATTTAATGCTTTATTACAACAGGTGCTGTATGACTTCAGGAAGCTATTTTGTGTCAAACTTTATTTTTTACTTCTGTAATAGTGGGTTTAATAGATTTGGAGTGTCTAACTATGGGACAGATAGCTTTCGTCTGAGTGCGTCATGTGCCAAACTGACGAGAACAACGTCTGACTGTGTGATGCAGAACTGTTGTCAGAGATCTCACACACGTTTACATCCATCCATCTGACTGAATCTCCTCTTTCTTTCCAGAGCCAATCACGGACGTCATAGATTTGGGACAGAACAGACTCAGTTGCTCCTCTTCTGAGGAAAAGCCTAATGGTACGAAGCCACTACGAGAACCATTTGTGGGGACAATGAAACGTACAACTGAAAGAAATCAAATATTTAGATTAAAAAATGTGTACAAAGTAAAAGAAACACATGGCAGATGATGTGGATACAAGCTGTATATTGTTGCTGCTGCTGCTGCTGTACATTCATGTATTTCATTCTTGCATAAATGTATTTATGTTGAAAAACTATTTATATGTTTATAAAAGAGATATTTATAAATATGAGTTTTATTTATGTAACATTTTGAAACGAATGCCAACTGCAGGTCAATTCTGTTTGTAACTATTTTGTCTCTAATAGTTGTAAATGTTTTAAAAGTCATTAAAAAATGCACAAATGCAAACAAGAAAACAGTTTATACCATTTAATTTTGTGTAAATAATTATACATATATGACACATATAAAAATATATATATATTAAAAAAATCCTTAAAACAAAATAAATTGATCTGAGAAGCAAGATTGTGTATTGTGTAAAATAATATATATTTTTTCCTGCATTATATTAAGTTATATATATTAAAAAAATACTAATTTAACATATTCTCTGAAATCAATAAATAAAATACATTTTCTTTAGAAATGAATACATTAAATCTATCTTGTTTTGAGGATGTTTGAATAGAATTCAGGACAAAAAGGGAGATTTTCTCTCAGAAAAGCGAGCGAGTAAAAAGCCTAAGGCCTCTATACTGAATATTTCATTAATAAACCTGCTATAATGAATAAGCAGGAGCACGAGGGGGCAGAACTGAGACTCTGACACACGTCCAGATGAATCTCTCAAACATTAGACAAGCATTTAGCAGAATTTTAACTGAAATGGCAGAAAGGAGTCCAAGAACATTGCTTACTACAATTAAGTTGGACCCACTAAGTGGGCAAAACAGCAGATTTATTAATGAATTAGTGCTGTATATATCTGTAGTGTGCTTTTAAAGGAGCTCACGCTGGCTCGTTTGGGTCTATATATCGCAAAGAAGAGACTCTTTGACAGATAACCTCACTCCAGTTCAACAAACGAAGAGAAACGTGATCTCTGATCACTGAACTTACTTGAGAAACTGGGAGAACAAGAGCTTGTCTAGACGTCAAGCACACAAAACAGCTATTATAACTATATAATTAGCTATTTATAATGATATAAAAACTATTTATGTTCATATGTTCAACTATTTATGTTCATAACAACACAGGATCATTTTTACAACCTCGCCATTTAAAATCCCAACAGAATACACTTGCTGACTGGAGAAGATGGGAGAAGTGAAGGCATGGATGAGATGAGTTAGACTTCTGAGTGAACATCTTACATGCTCTGTGGTTACAGATTACGCAGAATAAGACTTAAAAACCATGTGTTCTCTTACGTCTTGTCTTTGTCTTAATTGTGTTAGTAACGTATAATTGCATTTATTGCCTCATAGGCCAGAGTTGTCAAATTAATTCACTGGACAAAAGTGTCATCTTATTAAAGTAGGATTTGTTACACCTTACTTAACCTCTTAAAAGGATAGTTTACCCAAAAATGAAGAGGTCATCATTTACTCATCCTCATATTGTTCCAAAACTGTATGACTTTCTTTCTTCTGTGGAACATGAAGGAAGTTATTTAGTCTTATTAGTCTTATTAGTGGCCAAACCTTTAATTCCTACAGGTGTGTGACATAGGGCTTGTTTCTGCCATTTTTTTAAAGTATTTGTGAATTTAACATCACAATTCAGACGTTTGTGACATATATAATTATGAATTATAAAAACATATCAGAATTGTGAGATTGTTGTGGTTAACTTTTTTTGTTGTTGTTGTTGTGTCGGAAACAAAAAGACAGAATTGCAAGATGTACACTTAGAATTTTCAGAAAAAAATAATGGAATATAAACTTAGAGCTGCAAGATAAACTCAGAAATACAAGATATAAGTTCAGAATTCATTCAGAATTATGAGATATGAACTCAGAATTACAAGAAATAAACTCAGAATTGTGAGATATAAACTCAGAATTAAAAGATTTAAACAGAATTGTGAGATATACGTAAACTCAGAATTAAAAGATTTAAACAGAATTGTGAGATATAAACTCAGAATTACAAGGTATAAAAATAGAATTGTGAGATATAAACTCAGAATTGTGAGAAAAACTCAGAATTAAAATATTTCTTGTGAGATATAAACTCAGAATATACAGTACCTGTACTGCAAGAACTAGAAGTACATAATATACAGTACCTGTACATACAAAAAAAACTGTCTATTGTAATATACCTGCACACACAATTGTCAATTTATATATTTTTATTCCTTATTTACTTTTTTATTTTTATTATCTGTGTTTTTTGTTCTGTCACTGTCATTCTGTTACACTGTGGAAGCTTCTGTCACGAAAACAAATTCCTCGTATGTGTAAACATACCTGGCAATAAAGCTCATTCTTGATTCAGAATTACAAGGTATAAAATTAGAACGATGAGATATAAACTCAGAATTGTGAGAAAAACTCAGAATTCAAAGATTTATTGTGAGATATAAACTCAGAATTGTGAGAAACTCAGAATTAACAGATCTATGGTGAGATAAACTCAGAATTAAAAGATTTATTGTGAGATATAAACTCAGAATTACAAGGTATACAATTAGAATTATAAGATATAAACTCACTCAATCACAAACCTATGAACCGTTTGCTAACAAGCTTGATAATTCACTGAATAGAACCAACTCAAAAGACTTAATCAATATGCAGGATTTTCATTTGTCGTGTACACAGTTATACAGGGTACAACTTGCACTAAACATAGTCAGCTACTGTGCATTAAAACATGTACATAATTGGGTGAATTCAGGTAAAGTGGGCTGTTAAACTCAGAATTAAAAGATTTAAACAGAATTGTGAGATATAAACTCAGAATTAAAAGATTTAAGCAGAATTGTGAGATATAAACTCAGAATTACAAGGTATAAAAATAGAATTGTGAGATATAAACTCAGAATTACAAGGTATAAAAATAGAATTGTGAGATATAAACTCAGAATTACAAGATATAAACTCAGAATTGTGAGATATAAACTCAGAATTACAAGGTATAAAAATAGAATTGTGAGATATAAACTCAGAATTGTGAGGAAAAACTCAGAATTAAAATATTTCTTGTGAGATATAAACTCAGAATATACAGTACCTGTACTGCAAGAACTAGAAGTACATAATATACAGTACCTGTACATACAAAAAAAACTGTCTATTGTAATATACCTGCACACACAATTGTCAATTTATATATTTTTATTCCTTATTTACTTTTTTATTTTTATTATCTGTGTTTTTTGTTCTGTCACTGTCATTCTGTTACACTGTGGAAGCTTCTGTCACGAAAACAAATTCCTCGTATGTGTAAACATACCTGGCAATAAAGCTCATTCTTGATTCAGAATTACAAGGTATAAAATTAGAATGATGAGATATAAACTCAGAATTGTGAGAAACTCAGAATTAACAGATCTATGGTGAGATAAACTCAGAATTAAAAGATTTATTGTGAGATATAAACTCAGAATTACAAGGTATACAATTAGAATTATAAGATATAAACTCACTCAATCACAAACCTATGAACCGTTTGCTAACAAGCTTGATAATTCACTGAATAGAACCAACTCAAAAGACTTAATCAATATGCAGGATTTTCATTTGTCGTGTACACAGTTATACAGGGTACAACTTGCACTAAACATAGTCAGCTACTGTGCATTAAAACATGTACATAATTGGGTGAATTCAGGTAAAGTGGGCTGTTTAAGCTTGATTACTGTGCTCAAAGGGATTACACTTTCAGAGCATACCAATGGTTATTAATTCTCTGTCTCTCTCCTTCCATTCATAGTGAAAACCCTCAAACCAGTTGTTTTCAACCAGGTATTGTTTCTTTCACAGAACAACAAACTGTCTCACTGGTAGGTCTTTCAGGGTGGCCTGGGGAGGGGAGGTATCCAAAGCTCATCAACTGGTTACTGGGGTTCCTCAGGGATCAGTTCTTGAACCCCTCCTCTTCTCCATATACACTACATCGCTGGGTTCCATCATAAAGGCACATGGCTTCTCCTACCCTTGCTATGCTGATGACACACAGCTCTATCTCTCATTTCAAGCAGATGATTCAACAGTAGCTGCCAAAAGTGTCATCTTATTAAAGTAGGATTTGTTACACCTTACTTAACCTCTTAAAAGGATAGTTTACCCAAAAATGAAGAGGTCATCATTTACTCATCCTCATATTGTTCCAAAACTGTATGACTTTCTTTCTTCTGTGGAACATGAAGGAAGTTATTTAGTCTTATTAGTCTTATTAGTGGCCAAACCTTTAATTCCTACAGGTGTGTGACATAGGGCTTGTTTCTGCCATTTTTTAAAAGTATTTGTGAATTTAACATCACAATTCAGACGTTTGTGACATATATAATTATGAATTATAAAAACATATCAGAATTGTGAGATTGTCGTGGTTAACTTTTTTTGTTGTTGTTGTTGTGTCGGAAACAAAAAGACAGAATTGCAAGATGTACACTTAGAATTTTCAGGAGAAAATTATGGAATATAAACTTAGAACTGCAAGATAAACTCAGAAATACAAGATATAAGTTCAGAATTCATTCAGAATTATGAGATATGAACTCAGAATTACAAGAAATAAACTCAGAATTGTGAGATATAAACTCAGAATTAAAAGATTTAAACAGAATTGTGAGATATACGTAAACTCAGAATTAAAAGATTTAAACAGAATTGTGAGATATAAACTCAGAATTAAAAGATTTAAGCAGAATTGTGAGATATAAACTCAGAATTGTGAGATATAAACTCAGAATTACAAGGTATAAAAATAGAATTGTGAGATATAAACTCAGAATTGTGAGGAAAAACTCAGAATTAAAATATTTCTTGTGAGATATAAACTCAGAATATACAGTACCTGTACTGCAAGAACTAGAAGTACATAATATACAGTACCTGTACATACAAAAAAAACTGTCTATTGTAATATACCTGCACACACAATTGTCAATTTATATATTTTTATTCCTTATTTACTTTTTTATTTTTATTATCTGTGTTTTTTGTTCTGTCACTGTCATTCTGTTACACTGTGGAAGCTTCTGTCACGAAAACAAATTCCTCGTATGTGTAAACATACCTGGCAATAAAGCTCATTCTTGATTCAGAATTACAAGGTATAAAATTAGAATGATGAGATATAAACTCAGAATTGTGAGAAACTCAGAATTAACAGATCTATGGTGAGATAAACTCAGAATTAAAAGATTTATTGTGAGATATAAACTCAGAATTACAAGGTATACAATTAGAATTATAAGATATAAACTCACTCAATCACAAACCTATGAACCGTTTGCTAACAAGCTTGATAATTCACTGAATAGAACCAACTCAAAAGACTTAATCAATATGCAGGATTTTCATTTGTCGTGTACACAGTTATACAGGGTACAACTTGCACTAAACATAGTCAGCTACTGTGCATTAAAACATGTACATAATTGGGTGAATTCAGGTAAAGTGGGCTGTTTAAGCTTGATTACTGTGCTCAAAGGGATTACACTTTCAGAGCATACCAATGGTTATTAATTCTCTGTCTCTCTCCTTCCATTCATAGTGAAAACCCTCAAACCAGTTGTTTTCAACCAGGTATTGTTTCTTTCACAGAACAACAAACTGTCTCACTGGTAGGTCTTTCAGGGTGGCCTGGGGAGGGGAGGTATCCAAAGCTCATCAACTGGTTACTGGGGTTCCTCAGGGATCAGTTCTTGAACCCCTCCTCTTCTCCATATACACTACATCGCTGGGTTCCATCATAAAGGCACATGGCTTCTCCTACCCTTGCTATGCTGATGACATCTACATCCCCTCCAGAAGTCTGAGATCCGCTAGTGAGCGACGCCACGTGGTACCATCACAGAGAGGCTCAAAATCACTTTCCAGAACATTCTCGTTCACCATTCCTAGCTGGTGGAGTGATCTTCCCACCCCTATCTGGAATGCTGAATCCCTGACAATTTTCAAGCGACAGCTGAAAACTCATCTATTTCGACACTAATTGACTTCATCCTAAATTAAAGAAAGAAAAAAAAATTGTCTTTCTTTTTATTTATTCCTTTTCGTTCTAGCTTGTACTTTTTTGAACAATGCCTGAAACTTGGTATTACTAGCACTTCCTGTGTCTGTTTGCCTCTTTAAGAAGAATCGCTTTATGTATTATCCAATTGTAAGTCGCTTTGGATAAAAGCGTCTGCAAAATGATTAAATGTAAATGTAATTAAAGGAACATTGTTTCTCTAAATGATAAAATAGTTTTGGTTGATGCAATATGACACTGGTGGGTTTTCTTGTAAGGTGTTTAAATATTGCTGGCCCACTTTGGCTGAAGGTGTTAGATAAAGTGGGCCGACTTTTAACCTTCAGTAATTATACCCAGATTCATTAAATAGATTGACATTCACTCGTTATTTTATAGTTGACATTAGGGCTGGGTGATATATCGAGTATTAACGATAATATCGCAATAATTTTGACGACGATGTAAAATTTGAAAATATAGTGAATATCGAATATTTCAAATTCAAGCATACTTTCCCAAAAGAACGTGCTGAACGTCCAATATTACATCATTACCACGCAAGAGATATGAGGTGGGGGAGGATCTTTTTTTTTTTAACACATTAGCAAAATGGAGACTAGTGTTAATTTCGTTAACGAAAACTATGATGAAAAATGCTCGTTGATGAGCTTTTTTCCCATGACTAAGACGAGACAAAGATGAGACGACAATAAGGTCAATAAACGAAAACTATGACTATATCAACACGAAATTTTGTTGAGGAAAAAAAACGAGACTAAAATGTATTAAAAAAAATTAAAACTTTACCAAAAACCTCTCGCCTCTACTACATGAGTGTTCATGAGTGCAGTTGCCAGATATCAAGAGTTATAATCCCCGGATCAGAGCTTCGCCGTTACAAGGATACATTTTCTGCCCGGTGTTTTGCTTATTTTAAGCAATCTGGCAACCATGCGCACACGCTCGCACCTCATTGGAGATGGTCCTCACTGCAGAACACAAGATTCAGGGGGCGAGGTTGGATCCAGGTCCAAATCCTCCCACCTTACATATACCTAAACCATCCCATCTCCACCACTAAACCTATCAATCTCCACCCCCTAATCCCTAAACCCACCCACATCCACAACTAAACCTATCAATCTCCACCCCGACAGCTGAAAACTCATCTATTTCGACACTAATTGACTTCATCCTAAATTAAAGAAAGAAAAAAAAATTGTCTTTCTTTTTATTTATTCCTTTTCGTTCTAGCTTGTACTTTTTTGAACAATGCCTGAAACTTGGTATTACTAGCACTTCCTGTGTCTGTTTGCCTCTTTAAGAAGAATCGCTTTATGTATTATCCAATTGTAAGTCGCTTTGGATAAAAGCGTCTGCAAAATGATTAAATGTAAATGTAATTAAAGGAACATTGTTTCTCTAAATGATAAAATAGTTTTGGTTGATGCAATATGACACTGGTGGGTTTTCTTGTAAGGTGTTTAAATATTGCTGGCCCACTTTGGCTGAAGGTGTTAGATAAAGTGGGCCGACTTTTAACCTTCAGTAATTATACCCAGATTCATTAAATAGATTGACATTCACTCGTTATTTTATAGTTGACATTAGGGCTGGGTGATATATCGAGTATTAACGATAATATCGCAATAATTTTGACGACGATGTAAAATTTGAAAATATAGTGAATATCGAATATTTCAAATTCAAGCATACTTTCCCAAAAGAACGTGCTGAACGTCCAATATTACATCATTACCACGCAAGAGATATGAGGTGGGGGAGGATCTTTTTTTTTTTAACACATTAGCAAAATGGAGACTAGTGTTAATTTCGTTAACGAAAACTATGATGAAAAATGCTCGTTGATGAGCTTTTTTCCCATGACTAAGACGAGACAAAGATGAGACGACAATAAGGTCAATAAACGAAAACTATGACTATATCAACACGAAATTTTGTTGAGGAAAAAAAACGAGACTAAAATGTATTAAAAAAAATTAAAACTTTACCAAAAACCTCTCGCCTCTACTACATGAGTCTTCATGAGTGCAGTTGCCAGATATCAAGAGTTATAATCCCCGGATCAGAGCTACGCCGTTACAAGGATACATTTTCTGCCCGGTGTTTTGCTTATTTTAAGCAATCTGGCAACCATGCGCACACGCTCGCACCTCATTGGAGATGGTCCTCACTGCAGAACACAAGATTCAGGGGGCGAGGTTGGATCCAGATCCAAATCCTCCCACCTTACATATACCTAAACCATCCCATCTCCACCACTAAACCTATCAATCTCCACCCCCTAATCCCTAAACCCAACCACATCCACAACTAAACCTATCAATCTCCACCCCCTGATCCCTAAACCCACCCATCTCTACCCCTAACCCTATCAATCTCCACCCCCTGATCCCTAAACCCACCCATCTCTACCCCTAACCCTATCAATCTCCACCCCCTGATCCCTAAACCCACCCATCTCTACCCCTAACCCTATCAATCTCCACCCCCTGATCCCTAAACCCACCCATCTCCACCCCTAAACCTACCAATCTCCACCCCTTAGATGTGGATCCAACCACGCCCCCTGGATCTTGTGTTCTTCAGTGAGGGGCTACTGCCTCATTGCGGAAGTGCCGCCGACAATTATCTGAAAACACTGACAGGAGAAACAGATAAGCCAGAGACTGAGAGAAGAAGAATAGTGGAAAATAACACACATCAAAAATGGCCCTAGCACCTATGAGGAGAAAGTCAAACACACAGAAGCCCATAAAAACCACAATATCCTCTGGAGCCGGACCAAAGCACCGTCATTCACGCTGAGAGTGCTTCTGATGACAGATCTGAACCACTGGGAGAAGGACATATATATATGTGATATATATATATATATATATATATATATATATATATATATATATATATATATATATATATATTTAATTTAATTTAATTTAATTTAATTTAATTTAATTTAAATATATAAGCCTATAATGAATCAGTACACTAGATGAGGTAAAATAAACCATGTATGAGTCCACATTCTATTGATTGGTGCTCATGATGGTGGAGCATCCATGAGGCACATTTCCCCAAATTTACAAAATTAGCTAAGAAACACTTTTTGTGTTCCAACAACTAGCTCCCCATCTGAGAGGGTTTTTAGTGCCAGTGGGAACATAGTTTCATGCCACAGAGCTTCTCAGAGACAGTTGACAGACTTGTGTTCTTAGCTAAAAAAATCCCAGCTTATTTATTTCTCCCAGTTACACAGTGTAAATTGTGAATTGCATGCACTAAAAAAGTTGACAGAATGGACTTTCAGTACTTGTTTTGCACTACTTCAGTTACTTATACATGTATATGTATATATTTACTTGTACAATAAAAAGCAGTAAGTGATCACTTGGTCTAGATTTATTTTAACTGCTTAAATTTGACCTAAACATTTTATATTTACTTTGTAACAATAGCTGTTCTATCTAAATTGTTTTTGTTGTTTTTTTAATGGGGGCAAAAGAAAATAATGTTTTATTATTTAAAAGCAAATGCAAACATATCGAGATATATATCGAATACCGTAAAAAAATGGTCAATTTCGAGATATACAGTACATTTTTTATATATCGCGCATCCCTAGTTGACATGTAATAAACTATTGTAGAAAACAGAAAAGAGAATGCAGTCACAAAATTCAAGTAATGTTTTTAATTACGATGCGAAATATTTTTGGATAAATAAAGGATGGCCCACTTTACCTGAAAATAAATTTGTCTGGCGCACATGACCTAAAAATGTTAATTGGTATATATCTGGCAAATAACACTTTATATAAACTGTATTTAATATTATAGCTGGACCTTAAAGTTAACAAAAGTAATAAAACAGTAAAGGAAAAAAAACATCTAGGAATCTAAATTACACATTTTACAAAAAGTGGCCCACTTTACCTGAGTTCACCCTAATAAAAAGTAAGTAGTAGTAGTAGTCGTAGTCGTAGTACAATAATAATAATAATAATAATAATAATAATTTAACAATAAAGCATAAAATTCATTAAATAAATAATTTTCCAATTGGCCATTGCTAATTCATATTCAAACATTCATTTTTTTTTTTTACTGTGTTTTGGCAATACTGATTTACAATTTTAAAAAGGAAACTGAAACTGAATATTCTAAATAGCGGGGAAAAGTACGGGACACACACTTTTTATGATGATTTGTGCTAAATAAACAACAAAGCATGGTTAAAATTGTAATTGGGACAACAGTGTTTCGATCAATCATAGGCACAACATGAAACATCTTCGTAGTTCATTTTCATTCGTAATTCATTTTCATCTGACGAATAAGTCCGTATTCAGTAATCATTCAAAATGATTCATAAATATTTTGATTCAGCACAAAGATCCAGTTCAGAGGAGTTGATTGTTGCAGTGGCGCAAAAACAGGGTGTGCTGTATATGCAGTGCATAGGGGCGCCATTTTGCCAAAATCATTCTGTGAAAATCTTCTTTAATAAAACTTTATAAATAATCAAAAGCTTAGTTATTAAAAATAATTAATGCAACATTTTTTATTAAATGTTTTTTAGCGTTTTAATGAGTTTAAAAACGTATTTATTAAAAACTTATTAAAAGGGGTCATTTGATGCGATTTCAATTTTTCCTTTCTCTTTGGAGTGTTACAAGCTCTTGGTGCATAAAGAAGATCTGTAAAGTTGCAAAGACTAAAGTCTCAAAACCAAAGAGATATTCTTTATAAAAGTTAAGAGTCAGCCACGCCTACCTAAAACGGCTCGTTCTAACACGACCCCACATATCTACCTCACTATGTGGGAAGATTTGCATAACGCTGTCCAAATGTTCACGCAAAGAAAGAAGGCGTTGTGGTTGCCGCTCCTTCGTCGGATCCGCCGGCCGCGCCGTTCTCGACCCCGCTGCCTCTGCTCACGCTAGGCCGCTTTTCGTTGTGAAAGCGAAACTACTTTGTTTGGCCTTCCAAAAGAGGACACGAATACAAATCAGTGGTTAAGTTGTATTGACAACACTGTTCAACCCAAAAATTCAGATGTGTGCAGCACATTTTATGGAGAACTGTTTCCTGATCCTGGGAGAGTAGACTACAATGCTGGCAGTTCTGACTCACAGACTGTAAGTACATTTTCATTTAATAGATTTGCAACTGATGATTCAAACTTGAGTTTTGGGCAGTGTAGAGTAGCACTTGTTGTTTGTCATTTCTCCGATCACAAACGCAGACAGGGTTTTATGTTTACGCGGCGCGATGCAACGCAATGCGTAAAAAGACAGTGTAAGTCATTATAATCAGTAATTATGTCCCCACTGGATGCAACAAATGCCTCATTTGTAATGGGTATTAATGTTTGTGTCGTCGCTCCGGCCGGACAGGGCATCATCACAGTATGTGAGGGGCGTAACATTTCCGTCACACGCTTGAGGTATTCAGCCAATCACAACGCACTGGATAGCTGGCCAATCAGAGCACACCTCGCTTTTACAGACCGATGAGCTTTGTAAAAATTGACGCATTTCAGAAAGGTGCGGCATACAGAAGAAACAATAATGTACAGTATGGGGAAAATAATGTGTTTTTTGAACCTTAAAACGCATATGTACATTTCATTACACCAAATACACAAAATAATGTTATTTTTAGCAACATCATATGACCCCTTTAAGATGCGGAACCGCCGTATCTCTTTGCGACCACAACAAACGGGAAACTTCCAGCTAGCTTGCCCTCAGCGAGCGAGTCAAACGAGTTCGGAAAAGGTACATGTGCCAAATGAGCTTCAGTAGAACAACAGGGAACTGCAGTCTGATGAGATATTGTTATATGACAGTAAAAAAACTTTCCTGTCCTGTCAGCCGTTTTACTCTCTTCAACTGTAGGTGAAAATGAGGAGCACTTATAAATATTACCTCACGGTTACGGTATGTACGGTATTTATGATTACAGTAATAAATAAACCGCACTAGAAACTGCGAGCATACATCGTCAGTTAAGTCACGAAATTACCAAAATGGTGATTAAAACGGCAAAACTGTGCATGCATGTATGTGCATTAAATTTAAGAATGTCTCTCAGATGCATACAGCCTACTGAAATATTCTGCAATTCGAGATCACAATAGTGCGCAAGATGATAGGCTATGTATTTTTTTAATTTTATTTATAATTTAATGCACACGTAGACCAAATGTGAGCACAGTGCAGTTAAATGTACTAGAAAATATGCGCTAATTTTTAATTAATTTGTAAAGTACGAAAATGAAAAAAAAATGAAACCATATTTAAATGCATGAAAAAAAACTTATTTTACATCCTTACATTATTTTCCTTTGTTCAGAGCTCGATTTAGCTATGACAAAAGTGCTGCAATGAATTCATTTTGACAACTAATACAATGTTAAACACTGACTGATAACTTTTTCAGAGTTCATTGACTATAAAATTCAGTGAAGGTTGACTATACTTATCTGCATGTCTCAATCATGAGTGGGCCTATGAAATGATGGAGAACAAGCAATGGTGCAATGGTGGAAACATATGTTTGTGAATGGGCATTTGATTTACATTTGAGACAAACTAAGATTGTAAACAAGGATATAAACTAGCCACTTTTCACTGCTAATTGTCGTTGTAAATTAAAAATAGGCCGTCTGTGTAATTCAAGTAGATTCAATGAGTTGGAAACTCTTGCTACTTCATACTTCAATACAAAACAATGCTGAACTTTGACAAAAAAAGAGATTTTTAAATGTTATAATAGTGATTTTATAATGTCTAAATATAAATCCATTAGCAAAACATGTGAAAAGAACTATATTACAGAGTGGAAATGGTAAAGGAGACAATAAATGATCCTCTGCTGCCATTAGTGGCCATAGTGGGAATCATGACATTCATTTTAATAGTATTAGTTTTTCTACCAGGTGAAATCTTGGCAGAAATCTTTCACTTAGCATGGCACATTTTCCATGAATTATCTCTATAAGTAAAAATGGAAAAAGAAAAAAAAAATTCACATGTTCATTAAAATATATTTTACTATATAAAAATGTGCACAAATATTTATATATATTATATAAATATATATTTTGAGGCAAATTATAAATATATTCAAATTACGTAACTAAAAAGTGTGCAATAGTACATGTGTTCGAAAATAAAAATGAATAAAAAAATGTGTTCTACTGTCTGGGGTCTGCCATCAGGAGTTAAAGGGGATGTTACGTGACACACTTTTCTTTTTTTTTTCTTTTCTTGTTTTTACTTTTCATTTTTTTTCCCTATGGTATTAAAAAAAGGAG
The DNA here is from genome assembly GCF_001515645.1 of Sinocyclocheilus grahami. NCBI lineage: Eukaryota > Metazoa > Chordata > Actinopteri > Cypriniformes > Cyprinidae > Sinocyclocheilus > Sinocyclocheilus grahami. Next base: position 35,005 of record NW_015507508.1, on the reverse strand, counting down.
GAAGGGGGTTCGAACCTTTGTCACTCCTTCACTCCTGATGAGTTTGTATCCTTCCATGCACAAGCTAGTAATGGGCTTTTGGCCATTGACTTGCAGAGTCAACTTCTGCGCAAGTTAGTGTTAGAGGCTACTAGAATACAGGGGGCACCGACACTGATCTTGCATACCCCTCGGCAAATGTGCTGTTGCACCCCTGGTTGTACTGTATGTTTTTGTTTATTTTTTTATTATTCACTCAATTGAACCGGCTCAGCAGGAGGACAGAACATTTTAAAAAGAAAAGAAAAATATATCATGGGATGGGTCATATTTCTTCTTCTTCTCTCGAGTTTTTTGGCGGATTGGCAAACCAACATTAAAGGTGCATGTCCGCCACCTACTGGTCTGGAGTGTGAAACGTACACGGTTCAGCTATGAATTATTCAACTGTTATAGATTTTTAAAAAATAAATAATAATAATAATAATAAAATAAACCAAAATTTTTTACATAAATACAAAACTCAAAACTTGAAACTCTTTCCATTAATCTTGTCTTTTTTAAACACTTAAACAATTCTCCATATATTCTTGATTGCATTAGCCCATAACCTAATAGTGTCTTTAGAGATATACTATTACGGTAATTCCTATCAGTTCCAGTTCTTGGAACATCTGATGTCTTTCCCTTTCATACACTATACATAAGCTTGTAACACTCCAAAGAGAAAGGAAAACTTGAAATCACATCATATGACCCCTTTAATGCTACATGTCCTATTCTCAATCTAGATAAGATAATGGGTCATATTTGATACTATTTTCACGACATCAGTAACTTTTAGAGTTATTGTTTCAGAGATTTACTTGTAGGCTACTTTAAAACGAGACATGTCACACTTTGTATTTATTTGCCATCCACCATCGCCAGTGGGTGTAAATATTCTCATCTAATTTGCATAGTATGTCGTCATCGGGGGCGGCCCTCCTGAATGTCATAATATTCAGGAAATAATAGATATTGAATTGACGTTTGAACTTATTTGCATGTTTTGTCTTTTTATCCTCATTCCAAATGATCAGAAAAGAGGAAACGACAATAAAACAGGAAAAAGTACTAAATTATTGCTATACTATATAGCAGTAAAACGCATGTGAACAGTACTTTTTGATCAGTTTATCAGAAATGATGAAAATAATAATAGATATTGCCCTGCCACCCCGATCCCCGTTGGGCAAAGGGTCGAAATTATCACTTGTTTGTGCTTCGTGAACACTCGCGCCTTGCATGGCGGCACCATTGTGCTTCAAAGATGTACCGGGAGAAGCACGATTATTACACAACTGACCGTCATTTCCTAAAGGCAAATATTCCCCTTCAGAGTCAGAATCGGCAAATAACATTTGCAACATCCGTACGGTACAACTTTTTTTTTTTTATTAGCCATTTGGCAATTTCTCTCTCAGCTTGCTCGCACGCTATGAACCGAACTGCTTCTGCATCAATGACACGATAGCTCAATTGCTCTGCTATTAGCTCGAACACTTTGAATAGGAACGTGACGTAATTTTGGTCTAGAATCGAAGTACTACATGTCTGCCATCTAGTGTTAGGGAATACAAATGAGATATTACACCATATTAGGAACTACAGTCTATTTGATTAAATATGACGTCTTGTCGCAATTGAGACTTTGGCGCTTAGAGGGTTAATTCTGTTTGCTTTTTAATGGAATGACTGCAATAGTGTTTAAAAAAAAAAAATGTATGTGTAAAATATTGAAATTAAAACAATTCCATGACACTAACTTATCATATTTTCTGAAAAAGTCGCACTGTCATTTAGAAAAGTTGCATTTTTCACATTTTATTGCGCTCCGTAATGATATAATAAACTGAACAACCCATTCGAATTTTGGTCTAGAATCGAAGTACTACATGTCTGCCATCTAGTGTTAGGGAATACAAATGAGATATTACACCATATTAGGAACTACAGTCTATTTGATTAAGTATGACGTCTTGTCGCAATTGAGACTTTGGCGCTTAGAGGTTTAATTCTGTTTGCTTTTTAATGGAATGACTGCAATAGTGTTTAAAAAAAAAAATTTGTGTAAAATATTGAAATTAAAACAATTCCATGACATTAACTTATCATATTTTCTGAAAAAGTCGCACTGTCATTTAGAAAAGTTGCATTTTTCACATTTTATTGCGCTCTAAGAGCTGCACATGTGATGCATAAGGGATTTAATACTGAAAGTGTTTGCTTTTTTAAATATTTTGTCCTGATTCAGAAGAAGAGGAAATGGACACGACTCCAGTGCCCAAAAAGGCAGGAATGGTGAAGGCAAAGGAGGAATCTGAAGAGGATGAGGATGACGACGAAGAGGATGATGATGATGATGATGATGAAGGTGTGATAGTGAAGTTCTTTTTAGATTGTTTTGATGTTCTGCTGATCGGATGCATTTGGTTTGTTAAAAATATTAAGTTGGTGACTGATTCTTCAGCTCCAAACAGACCCAGAATGTGAAAAGCGTTCAGATTTAGAAACGCTTTATCAGAGATAAGAAAATGTTTTATAAAGTGAGAAATAGAGAGAAAAAATTGCAATATAATGATAGCTGTACATTTGATGTGAAGGCAATTGTAGTTTAGATATACAGGTACTGATAAAATACACTCTGAATTTGTTAGAAATTAATATTTAAGTCCCAAAATGTCAGTTCTTTAGTGTGTGTGTGTATGTATGTGTGTGTATACATGCATGCATACATACACATACCCACCCACCCACATCTTCCATGCTCCAAGTAAGCCAATACTAATGTAAAGTAATGCTTTTCTTTCATGCTACAGGTTTTTTCTTTTCCTTGGCATTTTCATCTTCTATTTAGATAGTGTAGTGGGAGAGAGAGGGGGGCGGGATCGGGAAAAGTCCAGCTGGGATTCGAACTCGGGACGCCCGCAGCGCAATGGTGCTACATGTCGGTGCACTGCTTACAGGGCTATCAGTGCCCACGTTTCATGCTACATTTAATACATTTACGAGATATAGCATTATACTGTTCTCAGCACAATGTGGTGTTTTCCCGATTTATGATCGTTACTTTTTTATTTATGTATTAACGCTTGACCGCATTGGTCACTTCCAAATAGTTTCTCTTATTCACTTTGTCTTGGATTTGCTCTTAAGAAACCCCGGTCACTCAAGCAAAAAGGAAAGCTGAGACCAAAAAAGAGAAGGGAACGCCGCCGGCTAAGAAAGCTAAAACTGATGGTGAAGGTGAGACTTAAATTCAATACACTTCAGTTTGTGTGCATTAAACTACATATGATGATTAAAAGGGACTTAATACTGAAATGTGATGTCACCTTTTATATTAATTCTGATGCTGGTGTAAGGGGGAGAAGTCCGTTTCTTTGTTTTGGTATGGTGGACTAAATTTGCTTTGAATTCTCAGGTTTTAGTCTCTACTTGGGCAACTTAAACCACAATAAAGACTTTGATGAAATCAAGTCCGCTATCGCGAAGTTCTTCTCAAAGGAAGGCCTTGAAATTCAGGACGTCCGAATTGGCGGGACCAAGTAAGGAGAAAGTTGTTGTTGGATATCCTATTCAAGTAAATTGTCTTTGCAAAGGAGTTAGCTTCTAAATCGGGCGTCATAATTTGCTTTGAAGGAAATTTGGCTACGTTGACTTCGCGTCAGAGGAAGAGCAGCAGAAGGCTTTGGGGCTCAATGGCAAGAAGCTGATGGGCCAACCGGTGAAACTCGACAAAGCCAGAAGCAAAGAAAACTCCCAGGAAAACAAAAAAGGTAAAATTCCCGCAGCTGCCGCTTTGAGTGTAAATCCAACCAGAAATGATGACACTTTTTCACTTTCCTGAACTCTCGTGTGGGCTTAAGATAGTCAAGTGCTGATCTCGAACCATTGCTAATGTGGTACATCAAACATTGCTCGCAGACGCTAACGTTTTAGCACTTTTCTTTTCCTCAGAGAGAGATTCACGCACTTTGTTCGTAAAGAACCTGCCGTACTCCGTAACGCAGGAGGAACTGAGGGAAATCTTTGACCAGGCTGTTGATATCAGGATACCGATGGGCGACAGCGGTTCTAGCAGAGGGTAAGACTAAGCCACGGCTGTTCACGTTATTAAAAATGCATCTTTTAAGCGAATCCTTGACTGACATCCTCCTCTTGGGGTACAGAATCGCCTACCTCGAGTTCAAGTCGGAGGCAATCGCCGAGAAGGCAATGGAGGAGGCGCAAGGGTCAGATGTTCAGGGCCGGTCTATCATCATAGACTTCACAGGAGAAAAGAGTCAGAAGGGTGGCAGAGGTGTGTAAACAGTGCTGTCTAGGTCCGGTTTGGCTCTGGATTAGATCTGGTGTAGATGAATGTTAACCGCGCTCTTGTTTTCTACTCCTTTTAGCTGTTGCAAGCAAAGTACTGGTTGTAAACAACCTAGCGTTCACTGCAAATGAAGACTCCCTCCAGAGTGTGTTTGAGAAGGCCGTGTCCATCAGAGTACCACAGAACAACGGCAGACCAAAGGGGTACAGCAGTTGATTCAGTGCATTTAAAGATGTGTAGACATGAATTGTTTATTAGGTTTTTATTAATTTGATAATTTAATACAGGGCTCCAGCCTGCAAGCTTTTTTTTTTTTTTCTGCTGGTGTGGGAATTTTTAAAAAACATCAAACGAAAGCATAAAATTCCGCTACTCGTTTGAGCCGCGTGATCCAGTGAGAAGGGTTTTAATTCGCCGCAGAATGAATAAAGGTTGCTGTGAGATCTGAGAAGCTTTCAAATTCTGCACAGAATTCTGTTATAAACGGATCAAACAGCGCTGACGCAGAAAACCAGTTGTGTTAACGCCAACTGTAACCATGTTGTTGTGGCAGAAAGTCGAATGTTATTACATTATTCGTTTCCGGGTTTGTACAGCATTTTGAGAGGAATTCAAGCAATTTTCAATTACTTGCAAGCATTTGACACAACTGTTTCCAGCACTTTAAAGCTCAAATGATCCAATTTGAGTTGTTGTTTTTAATGGGATGACCAAAATAGACTGGTGAACAAACGCTTGTGTAAAATGTAAAAAAATAATAAATACATCAAATCACCATAACCTGTAGATGGCAGCAGAGGAGCACTTGTAGGCTTAGTCATTTATGCTTTTATTTTTTGAAATAATAAAATGGCTAAATTATATATATTTTTTTGTGGGTGTGTAAAGTCAGTGCTTTGAATTTGCGACTAAATCACACAATTGCTTAAGTTGTTGGTCAATTTCATACAAGACTAGAGAAGAATAATGGCACATTTATTAAGAGTACGTGTGTGTGTGTGTGTGTGTGTGTGTGTGTGTGTGTATATATATATATATATATACACACACACACACATGCACCTCTTTTCTACATAAAAATTAGATTCTACACATTACTGTTGCTAATAAAATACATTTTGTAACATTTGTCCTAAATGCCTGTTGTTGAATCAAGATTTAAAATGTTTATTGTAAAAAAACAAAACCGAACTTTAGTTCACGCGAAGCCCAAAGGCGAGGGTGGCCGAGGGGGCGGCAGAGGTGGCTTCGGGGGAGGTTTCGGAGGAGGTTTCGGAGGACGCGGTGGTGGACGAGGTGGTTTCGGCGGCCGAGGGGGCGGCAGGGGCGGTGGCTTCAGGGGAGGACGAGGAGGAAGAGGCGGCGGCGGCTTCAGAGGAGGAAGAGGCGGTGGGTGTCAATCAATCTAGTGATGCATTTGTAGACCAAGTACATGATCGAATACTAGCGCACAATACTGTACTGTAATTTTTAGTAGTATTAATAGTAATGGTAGAAATGTATTTATTGTACATCTACTTGAATCTAAATATTTTGGTATTGTATTGTCTATTCAGATTTGTCACCTAATTTTATTGACAACTAAATCTATGTAGGAATTTGAGAAGTCCTAAGTAAATCTAAATAAGATTCAAATAGACATACAAAAAATACAATTCTATTTCTATAATATCTAATATTTTAACTATGTAATTTATTATTACTGTATGGCTACTTGAACTTTTGTTTTCTATAAAAGTAACGCTTATTTTGCCATCTAAATTATTTTTTTATCGGTTTATTAACATTTATCGAAGTCTATATAGTCTAAATCTATTTGATATACCTGTAGTATTACTTAAATGGCTTGAATCTAATTTTATTCAAGTGCAACATTTTAAATCTTTTTTTCGTTAAACTCCTTAGACGTTTAATCGCTTTTCCTAAATTGAGTAGAATCTTTTACTAATTCATGGATTCATTCCAGTTAAAGTAACGGTCAACTCCTCTATCACCGCAGTAGCCAGAGCAGTGTGGTGTCTAAAGTTGTTTGGTGGAGCTCCACACGTGATGTAGAAGATGAAATAGATATTGTGGGGGAAATTAAAAATTATATCGCCATTTGTGGTCGTTTTCTTTCAGCTGTTTTGGTTTAATTCCCAGTCGTACGGATTTCTCATTTTAAATTAAGATTGTGACTTCGCCTAAAGGCTAAACTAAAACCAAGTCTAAGAAAAAAAAAGTACAAACTTTATTAAACCAGGAAATAACTTTTTACTTGTTTACACCACATGAAATGTATTCATCAAATTAAGTCAATGAATTCAAACTTTGGCTAAAAATGTAATGAAACCATACAGTACAATTTGTAAGAGCAATGCAATTAATTTTTTTTTTTTATTATTGTGTGACTTGTTAAAATGATTTTCCCATTTCTTCATCGTGGACCCTGATATCATTGACCGATGGCGTCACCTAGATAAAGCTTAAATAAGTTAATGTTTGCTAGTTAATGTGGGTTTAAAGTAGCTGATTAAATTGTAGGCTAATTTATGGCTATAGGATATTCAGTGTCGACTGTGAATGACAAAAGCGAGCTTCAGAATTACATTTTTATTTAGCTAAATTATATATATATACAGTATCTCACAAACGTGAGTACGCCCCTCACATTTCAGCAATTGTTTTATGTTGTCAAGAGACGATACTATAGAAATGAAAATTGGATATACTTTAGAGTAGTCTGTGCAGCTTGTATAGCAGTACAGATTTTCGGTCATCTAAAAATAACTCCACATACAACCATTATTGTCTAAACTGGCAACAAAAGTGAGTACACCCCTAAGTGAATGTCGAAACTGTGTCCGAAGTGTCAATATTTTGTGTGCACCATTGTTATCTAGCACTGCATTAATCCTCCTGGACATGGAGTTGACCAGAGCTGCACAGGTTGTTGCTGGGATCCTCTTCCACTCCGCCATAATGTCATCACGGAGCTGCAGGATGTTAAACCAGCATCCCAGCGTCAAACCATACCTAACCAGCAAATGCTGTTTTTTTCAACAGGGTTTGTGGAGATCAAATCCTCAGAGTTCTTAGCCACGAGGTACCAAATTTTAACTGCTCTATTACAAGATACACAAATTTGTATGGTCCTGTCAAGCAGACAAAAACATGAACATGATGAATAGGACGTGGCTTTGCATGGTTAAACGACATAGTTATCACTTAGGGGTGTACTTACTTTTGTTGCCAGTTATTTAGACAACAATGGCTGTATGTTGAGTTATTTTTAGAAGACAGTAAACCTGTACTGCTATACAAGCCGCACATTGACTACTCTAAAGTATATCCGCGTTTCATTTCTATAGTATTGTCTCTTGAGAAGATATACTAAAATGGTTGCTGAAAAGTGAGGGGTGTACTCACTATACTGTATACATCCTGACAGATGGCGCTAATGCTTCTGTTGATCGAAGCACGGAAGGATATCAGCATTATGCTAGCACTTTTCTTTAGTTTATTTATTTTTTTTATTTTGTTGCTCTGAGTAATAAGATGAAACATGACAACCAGAAGATAACTGCGGTGTCTTAGTAAGATTGTAATGGTCTTCTTACCCATAAGCACCTGCGGTAATGTCAGTAGATGAACGGATGATGGCAGACTCCTCAAGAAAGAAGACTGGAGTGCCTCCTGAGTCAAAAACAACACGTGTAAGATAAAGAGGGCTTGTTACGATCTCAGCACGTGGTCTGAAAGGTAAAGGAACTGATTTCCACACAGCTTACACGTTTATTAACCCAAACAAACCGTTGTGATGTTGCATGTGGCATCCTCAAATAAAGAAAAACGATGCTAGAGTTTTTAAACACTGAACACTTGTGAGATGGTGCCAATTTTCTTTAAATAAATACATATTTTATACTTTTTAATCAAAAACAATAGCGTTCAAACCTTCTCAAGTGTCTGAGTATCTTCGAAGCTCATCCTGGACTTGCTGTCATGGCAACAGGTCCATAAACTTAAACCTGCTCGGGAGCGGCTTATTTCATGTAAACAGAATTCGATTGCATCTTTTAAGTGGACATTTTATTTAAAATCTGTCCTAGCCACTGCTACTCTATTACAAGAGTACCCTACTAATCCGGGGATAATCATTATAAATTAAAATTAAAAAATGTAATTGAAAATAATATTATAATGTTGTGTAATCTAAAATACTATAGACACAGCCAGTTTTACTCACTGAAATATTTTTTTGTGGTAAAATAATAACTTTATAATTGTATTGGAGTACACACATGCTGTACAGTTAATGTAGAGTCGTGCATTAATTTGAGTGCTGACAGATATTCTGGGAGTGGCTTGATGGAGCGCAGGAGACGCAGATAACTTGATCTTGACCCTTAAGAAACTTTACTTAATGCACATTTCATTGATCTATTATAACATTTACGTAGTTTTGTTCACTTGGCTGTTTCCTTATAAATGTCCAGAAATATGTCAAGTTTTTTTTTTCCGTCAGGTGTTTTTTTTTTTTTAACCCTCTGGTGCTCTTCGGTCACTTTTGACTGAAAAAGTTTCTGTTTTGAATTTTTTTAAATCACAGCTTCATCGGAATGGTGCGAAACTTAGTGACTTTTATGGCATTTGGAAATGTGAGCACACAAATAAAAATTGAGGGCATGATTCGAGCAGACTTAGTGGTCGTATTCTGAGAATTTTTGTGTGTACAATCTACAAATCTGACACAATGCAGAAAAAAAGCACACGGCAATGACAGGGTGAAACTCTGAAATGTCAAGAGTGCAAAACCAACACATCCACACACACACACACACACACACACACGCGTACACACACACTATGAACTGGTGTGACTGTAACAGCAAATATGTAAAACACATGCAATAATTCAACAATGCAGTAAAAAAGTGGACAGCAAGGAAGGGGTTACACTCTAAAACATCAAGAGTGCAAAACAGACACACTCTCTCAAACACACACTCACAGACACACACACAAACATACATAATTATACACACTCAAATGAATCGGTATGGCTATTAACATATAGCCAAAACGAGTCAGAAAACTGAAATAAGAGGTTGAAATCAGATCAAACCCAGGAGGATTAAGCTCTGATAAAACATTTCTGTTCATTTTTGTTACATTTTTATAGAATTTTTATGTTTTGTGTAACAAAATGTTTTCTTTGTGTTTAGGTTTGACCAATAATAATTCAAAAACTGACGCTTCAAATCAACATTTAAAAAAAAAAAAGAAAAAAAATCTAAACCTTTACAAAAAGTTGTCTTTGAGAATGTCTAAATATATATCCAAACCCACAACTTAAAAATAAGTGTTTATGTCTAAAAACAATTAGAGAATTTATAGGCCTTTTATATAGAGCTATATAGGAATCTATGGGCTAAACCATGGAATTGCAGATGTTTTTCTTCTTTTAATCCCACCAGATGGCACTAATCTGGCTTCAAAAATGGGATTTTAAAGGCATTGACTCTATTTTAACATGAAATACTGCATTCATTGAAAAATAATATAAACATATATATATATATATATATATATATATATATATATATATATATATATATATATATATATATATATATATATATATATATATATATATATATATATATATATATATATATATATATATATATATATATATATATATATATATATATATATATATATATATATATATATATATATATATATATATATATATATATTTTTTTCAATGGGCAGAAATTCATCATAATTATTGCATAAATATTAATTAGTGCCATGAAATTATCTCAAAATACAAAAGAAAAAAATATTATTGAACAAAAATATATTACATTGATTTTACTGGGGTGACAAAACGTTACATTTCAGGTGTCCGGTCTTTTGACCGTGAAGATCACAAGTGTGACTCCCAAATGAGGAGCAATAGAGGGTTAATTATATGAAGTTATTACATTGCTGTCTTGCCGCCAGCCAATCGCTGCATTGCTGACCGAGGTTTCAAGTATCGATGCATCTGCCCTTTACGGGAAACCCGAGAATGCGCAGTAATCTCAGACAACTTAATCCAGATATTTGAATCAAATCCGCAAATTCTTTTGAAGAACCTAATTAGCCAGAGATCAGTTATCACGATTAGAAGATCTGGCATCTTTCAAATCATCTCAGATGTATTAAGCGAGGTACGAAGAACGGGCCCCAGCTCTCTTCATTTGCTCTCAATAATAAACATTCGGTGATCACAGCTGGGTATCAAAGCCTTTGAACTGCTGTTTTTTTTTTCAACACAAGATCCATCCAGATCTTTCTTGCTGACTGTTGTAGCTTCAAAAATCTGCTTCACACAGTCATTAAAATTAACGATGTGAAATAGGCTATCTGATAAATAAAAGATATAGTACGGTTCAAAAGTTTAGAATCAGTAAGATGTTTTTAAAGAAATAATAGCCTACTTTAAATCAGCAAGGGTGCATTGAATAGATCAAAAGTGACAGTAAAGACATTAAACATTACAAAAGCTTTCAGTTTCAAATAAATGCTGTTCTCATGAAGTCATATGAAATGAATTTTGTCATGGTTTCCACAAAAAAAACTACAAATTAAGTAGCACAATATTTGATAATGATATAAATGTTTCTTGAGCAGCAAATCAGCATATTAGAATGATTTCTGAAGATCATGTGACACTGAAGACTGCCGTAATGATGCTGAAAATTCAGCTTTGATCACAGGAATAAATTACAGTTTAACATATATTCACATAGAAAACTTATTTTAAATTGTAATAATATATAAAGTTTTATAATATATGATTTTTGTTTCTATAGTTTTGCTTAGTTTGTGTAAATCACAATTCGCTCACCACTCAACATCACTCAGGGTGATCGGTAAGTTTAATTGAACTATATGAATAAATATATGAATTAAAAAAAGATGAATCAGATTAATAGAAATGGACTGCAAAATAAAATAATTAAAAATAAATAAATACAAAATAAAATAAAAAAATAATATAGATGTCTCTATCAAAAACGGAGCAGCCATTGATTCTGTAATCTTTTCATTGGTAATAATACTACTAATAATAATAATACAGGGACTTTTTTGGACATCAGATATTTACAGACTTGGTTTTCTGTTTGCTTTGTGTTGTATAAGGCTTGCATTTATTTAATTTTTTTTCCTACTCGGACTCATCAAAATGTCAAGTCTGCATATTTCGGCACATATGGCCAAAAGTATGTGAAGCCCACACCCATATTTTATTAAATAATTTCAAAACCATCAGTAATAATAAGCAAATGCTCCTTCTTAACAGCATCTTGGATTTTGGAAAGGTTTTCGACTACATGTTGGAACTTGTAAGTCATCTCAAGAATGTTAAGGTCTGAGTTTTTCGTGCAAGCTAATAATTCCTTTAAATTTTTTTTTTTCCAAATTTGTATTTTTTAATGAGCATCACTTTGGGCCCTCTTCAAAATGTTGACAGAAATGTGAAAGCATGTTTCTCAAGAATGTCACGGCCATTTAAACATGAATTTTCTAGACTAGACCTGATAATTAGCTTTACAGTAGAGTAGCACGGCTGATTATATCTCTTGAGATCTAGGCTAACTGATAAACTTGCACGGCTTCATTCAATGTGCTTATGAATGCACAGTCACGTGGACATGTGGTTTGAAGCTGTCGTGCATAACTTGATCTCTGTTTACGGAACTGCCATTCATAGAGGCTATATACAAGTCTACTGTAGTCAAATAAAGGATTGCTGAACCCTGGTGTCAAATGTCAAGATGCCTATCTTTCTCTATTGCAGTTTTTAGAATAACAGTTCACACTGGTTTGTTCCTGTTGTTTAATTTACCCTGTTTGCGCGTTTGTTTTTCAGCAGCATTTTTACTTTAAACAAAGAAAGTACAATGGACAAGAAATCATATAGCCTACCGTTTGTATCACAAACGCATACACATACATTATCAGGGCTCTTAGTACTCAAGACAGTGTATATGATATTAACATATATTCAAGACAACAGTATTTGATTTGAATCTACTTTAACACTGTGCTATTTAGTTACTTGGTTTAGTGCAGCCATGAATGCCTATTGAAATATAAAAGAAGAAAAAAAAAATGCAAATGAATAACACGGAAGATTGTGTGATTTGTTTCAGAAGGTGCAAGTGTTTTGTATACATATTAAATATATTTGACATCATATATGTCATATATTAATATATTTCAAAGATATTTGAATCATTGAAATATATATACTTTGAAATTCACAAAATCAAAGCCGAGACAAAGTATTTTATATGTGAATTACATGTCTACTTAACATGTTTCTAATATATATTTTGTTTATGCATATATATATATATATATATATATATGCATACATTTATACATTAAATTTAAACTTTAAAAAAAAAAAATCAAACCTGTAATAAAATACTGTATATTTTGTCTGGAATATTATACAAACTTGTTGCATATTATATATATATATATATGTATATGTGTGTGTATATGTATATTTGAATTAATAAAATATATACATTACGCGGGACATTCCTGAGACATCAGTTATGTGCTAATGTATTGATATACAGTGTCAAATTTAGAATTTTTTTTGTGTATTTTATATTCAATATTGTATAAACCTGTTATATATTATATTTGAAGTATATGTTAAAATATATACATTGTGAAACTTTGAAAATAGAGCTGTAGAAATGCAATACAATGTTTTTTATCTCTCTTTTTGATCTTTTACTTGAATTCTTGTTAGCAGACTACAAATGGAAGTTTTTTTTAAGGATATAAAGGAATAATCAAACGCTTTGGTCTTTTTGAAGAAACATTTATTTACAAATACTAATCCATTTTCACTTTAGTTTGTTCATTCCAGTTATTTTTTTACACAATCAGACCGTGCAGTTTGCAAATGCCCGTGTTTTGCGTAACCTTCAAGTAGAATTAAATATCCTACACCAGACTCCGCCTCCTCTGATCCCAGGAGGTATTTCATAAATTAATTCAAAATGTACCAGACTGTGCTGTTTCACAGTTTAAAGTAAACTCTCTACCAAATGCATCTCAAGTCTATGGGCAAATCAAAAAATAAAAGCTCTTAAGGGATGAAGCATCTCGATGAGCTACAATCATTCAAATATATACTGTAATTTCAGAAATGTACATCATTGCAGCAGAAATAACACGGTCTTGTTTAATGAATCTACTTTGAAAACCTGTTAAGGTAATATTTGTCCACAAAGGGGCAGACTAAAACAAAAATGGTGAGGTAGAGACTCATTTCCTTCTGTTTGGGACAGTCATAGTTCACTCAAAAATAAAAATTCTGCCATAATTTAAACATGTCTTTTGCAAACTTTTTTGTCTATACAGTTGAAGTCAATGGGGTCCAAAACAAGACCACTTTGACTTTTACTGCATTGACCAAAATAAATAAATAAAATGCTTCCACAGAAGAAAGAAATTCATAGAACAACATGATGAGGATTCAATTATTTTCATTTGGGGGTGATATTTTTTGTTTTGTAGCCTTGATGTTCAAAATAAAATCAAAAACTAGTGAAAAATGAACCCTTTACATATTATTCACATTATCCAAATTGCATACCATGTCATTTGGTACATAAATTAAGTTGAAACATTGTCCAGAAATCTCCTCAAAAAAGGAGAACGTATTGTCTTCGAGCAAGTTCTCAAAGTTCATTCTCAAAGTTACCCTTCATTTCGTTTGCGTCATTTACGAACAAATTCTGACCTCTTTCAGATTCAGAAAGTCTGGGACTATAAGAAGTCCATTTTCTGTGAACAGATCAAGTCACTGTTGACCAGTTTCCACATTTCTATCAAATCCGGCGGGAGCAGTTTATGTACCACTAGCATGCTCTTAAAGAAACACGGCTCCCTGTTGAGTCGACTGGTTTTATTCTTCACCAGCCCAAAGGTTTTGAAAGCGTTGTGCCTTATTGGGGTCACCTGAAGCACCTCCAGACACATTCCCAAAAACACATCGTCGATGGGGTAGAGTTTGAGAGTTTCGCAAGCTCCGTAGAGTTTCTGAGCCAGAGGTCCATCCATCAGGAAACCGCCTCCGCCGGCGTACGGCGGGTAGAGGGTCTTGTTATACAAGGCTTGTGGGATGTAATACTTGTTCTGCTTTTTGCGAATGGGCTTGGCTTTGAAGAGAACGTCGCCGACAAAGAGGTCCTTCAAGTCTTTGCTGACTTCCAGATACTCCAAGATGTTGGGAACGCTGACGAACACGTCGTCGTCGCCTTTGAAGATGTAGCGGGTGTTTCCACAGTAGATGGAGAACCATTTGAGGAAGTGGATCTCCTTGAGGGTCAGGTTGAAGAAGCTATCCATGAAGTCCCATTGCAGGATGTCTCCGTAGATGTAATCCTCATATTCCAGAAGCTTCTGATGGTTCGCCCGCTCTTCCTCATTGGAAGACGTTCCGAGAAGGAAAAGGGTCTTGATTCTTTTCCCGTCGATCACTTGTTCTTTGCCCCAGGTTTGCCGTATGACCTCCCTTCGATCGTACTGTGTTATTACCGACTTGATGACCATCAGTAAGTCTACATCTCCGGCGCACTTCTCTGGGTGATTCATGAGGATGGGGAAGTATCTGCAGTGCCTGTAGAGCAGGAATTGCTTGAAGTTGGCTTCCAGACCCGTGAACCACTCCAAGGAAGAGAAGTTGAGGTTGACGCTGCAGTTTGAGCTGGTGATGTCCCACGTCGTGGGGCCTTGCTTTTGGGTTAATCTCGCCCCTTCTGTGGTGGACTCCACTCTTTGAACGCTCTTCCAGAAGTTGACGCTAATCGAGTCTTTTTTGTCACCTTCCGCCATGAGCTCCATCCGTGGCTGTCTCTCGGTTCTGCCGCTCTGGAAGTCTTGCATCGACATGATGTTTCCTCTCTGGACCACAGTAAGCGTGACTACAGCCAGGAAGAACATGAAGCTGATGCGCTTGTAAACTCGCCATCGTTCTCTGGCGGTCATCCTATAGGCAAAAAACGAGAGAAGCGAGAAATGTGACCCTGGAGCACAAAAGCAGTCTTAAGTCGCTGGGGTATATTTGTAGCAATAGCCAACAATACATTGTATGGGTCAAAATTATAGATTTTTCTTTTATGCCAAAAATCATTAGGATATTAAGTAAAGATCATGTTCCATGAAGATATTTTGTAAATGTCCTATTGTAAATATATCAAAACTAAATTTTTGATTAGTAATATGCATGGTTAAGAACTTCATTTGGACAACTTTAAAGCTGATTTTCTCAATATTTAGTTATGTATAAATCTCAATTTCGAGAAATTGACCCTTATGACGGATTTTGTGGTCCAGGGTCACAAATGTGAACTTCAGCTAAATTAATTTATTAATTAACCTTGGCAACACTTTAGTTTAGAGGCCAATTCTCACTATAAACTAGTTGCTTATTAGCAAGCATATTACTAAGATATCGGCTGTTAATTAGTACTAATGAAGCGCATATTAATGCCTTATTCTGCATGACCATATTTTAGATCCCTTAATCCTATTTTATACCTGAACTTAACTACTACCTTATTATTAATAAGCAGCAAATTAGGAGTTTGAGGGAAAATTAATAGTTAATAGTGAGAACTGGTCGCCAAACTAAAGTGTGACCAAAACCTTGAAACAAATCGTAATGAACTCCATTCAAATGTGGTTTTATTTGCCGAAGTTTTGTATCTCATATTTGCCAAAAAACTTTGGATAATCAAATGGGCTGCATTATAGCAGAATTTTGTTTGATTTCAAAGTTGTTTTTTTTTAAAGCACTACAAATACTATTACATTTTAACGGGTTGCATTCGTACTACAAATACATTTGATCTGACCACATAATTTTTGTCTATTCAGTTGTCAAAATATCACTAAAAGTATTCCAAAGTTTGTGGTAAAATGTGACTATTTTGTGATTATAAAAATGCTCAAAACATGATGAATCCAAAGTTTAATAAAAAAAGTATTAGGCTACGTATTTGTATAGTCGATGTAACATTATATGTTTACATACGAAGCAGTTATTTGAATATTATTATTATTATTAAGAATATTATTATTAGGCCTATCAATTATTAAGTTAAATTAACATGAGAGCATTATGAAGTGCACTTATGTGGCCTGTTATATTATTTTACAACTGAATGAGCTGAGGATTTAAATATTACAAAACCACAGATGCTGTTGCTAACCCTTAGTCTATTCCGGTACATTAGTTTTTTTAAATATTAATATTGTTATATATAATTATTATTATTTATTTTTTTAAATTGTGAACAGTCTCCAAGCTTGTTTTAGGTAATATAAAGACTAATAAAATCGTCAAAATATATAGATTTCTAGAAGAACTTTCTCTAGAAAATAGAACATAACCAAACAAGCACAAAACTCATACTCACATTTTGAGAGAGTGCCTTGTCTGTTTTATTTGAAATAAGTTGTGAAACCAGTCTTCTGCTCTTCAAATGAATGAAAGGATCTCTTTAGACAATCCTATGCGTAACTGCACCAGAAAAAAAATATGAACAGAAACGCGACAAAAGACGATAAAACCCCCGAAGCACGGAGTTCTCTTGAAGATGTGAAAATAAGACATCCCAGAAACGTCCGTCAGCTTCTTTTAAAGTGTGCGTGACTCGTATGCAAATAAGCGTGATGACCCCGCCCACCGCACGCACATTCTAACACCCAATGTGTTTTACAAGATGTTACATTTAACATTTAAAATACAGCTTTCACAGCAGCCACAACTGAACTGGCATAATGGAACCATAGAGCTTAATTTTATACAATGATAATAACAATATTATAGGTATATGTAATAGCATTATCTATCTATCTATCTGTCTGTCTGTCTATCTATCTGTCTGCCTGTGTCTGTCTATCTATCTATCTATCTATCTATCTATCTATCTATCTATCTATCTATCTATCTATCTATCTATCTATCTGTCTGCCTGTGTCTATCTATCTATCTATCTGTCTGCCTGTGTCTATCTATCTGTCTGTCTATTTATCTATCTGTGTCTATATCTATCTGTCTATCTATATCTATCTGTCTGTGTCTGTCTATCTATCTATCTGTCTGTCTGTCTATATATCTGTCTGTCTGTCTGTCTATCTGTCTGTGTCTGTCTATCTGTCTGTCTGTCTATCTATCTGTCTGTCTATCTATCTATCTGTGTCTATATCTGTCTATCTGTCTTTCTATCTGTCTGTCTATCTATATCTGTCTGTCTATCTGTCTGTCTATCTATCTGTCTGTCTGTCTATCTATCTGTCTGTGTCTATCTATCTATCTATCTATCTATCTATCTATCTATCTATCTATCTATCTATCTATCATCTATCTGTCTGTGTCTATCTATCTGTCTGTCTATCTGTCTATCTATCTATCTGTGTCTATATCTGTCTGTCTGTCTGTCTATCTATATCTGTCTGTCTGTGTCTATCTATCTGTGTCTGTCTATCTATCTATCTGTCTGTGTCTATCTATCTGTCTGTCTATCTATCTGTCTGTGTCTATCTATCTCTGTCTATCTATCTATCATCTATCTGTCTGTCTGTCTATCTGTGTCTATATCTGTCTATCTGTCTGTGTCTATCTATCTGTCTGTGTCTGTCTATCTGTCTGTGTCTGTCTATCTGTCTGTGTCTATCTGTCTGTGTCTGTCTATCTGTCTGTCTATCTATCTGTCTGTGTCTGTCTGTCTGTCTGTGTCTATCTATCTGTCTGTGTCTGTCTATCTGTGTCTATCTATCTGTCTGTGTCTGTCTATCTATCTGTGTCTGTCTGTCTGTCTGTCTGTGTCTATCTATCTGTCTGTGTCTGTCTATCTATCTGTCTGTCTATCTGTCTATATCTTTCTGTCTATCTGTCTGTGTCTGTCTATCTATCTGTGTCTGTCTGTCTGTCTGTCTGTGTCTATCTATCTGTCTGTCTGTGTCTATCTATCGATCTACATATAGATTGATAGATAGATTATATACATGTGTGTGTGTTTCATCTAAAATTTAGTAATGCTAAAATAATAACTAATACTTATTGCTAAATATTATTTTTAATATAATATTTGTTTATGCTATTTAATCCAAACCTATGCAAATTTGACTTCAGTGGTCTGATTTAAAACTATGAACATTTCTCTAAAATCCAGTATACTTTGGCCAGGATTTATGAATTGACATATGTCGATCAATTACCAAGAGTTTGTGCGTCAAACACTCCTCCTCCAGTGGATTGTGTAAGCATACTTTATTGTGCCTGCAGTTGCAAATGTTTGAATCAACACAAAGAATTAGGATCGACTTACTCTGATGCAAAAACCTGCGTCATTTCATGGTACATTTTCAGGTTTAGATTTACCTTATAATAAAGTAAAGTAAAACAGGATTTTATTATTATTTATATATTTTATGAAAAAACGTATTGTTATATAAAATACATACATATGTGACCCTGGACCACAAAACCAGTCATAAGGATATTTTTTTTTAAATTGAGATGTATACATCATTTGAAAACTGAATAAATAAATAAGCTTTGTTAGGATAGGACAATAATTGGCCGAGATACAACTATTTGAAAATCTGGAATCTGAGGGTGCAAAAAAATCTGAATATTGAGAAAATCACCTTTAAAGTTGTCCAAATGAAGTTCTTAGCAATGCATATTACTAATCAAAAATGAAGTTTTGATATATTTACGGTAAGAAAAATCTTTAATTTTGACCCATACAATGTATTTTTGGCTATTGCTACAAATATACCCCAGCGACTTAAGACTGCTTTTGTGCTGCAGGGTCACAAATAAATTTTTTGATCATCAAATATTTTAACAAAAAAAAAAAATCAAAATTTTCCTAAATGTGCCTTTTATAGTAGCTATCCTTATAGTAATGCTTGCAAACATCAGTAATTGTAAAAAGCTAAGGTGCATCTAATAGCTTGGCTTATGCAAGAAATATTTCCCTCCCTAGTGCATCGAGTGTGTTTAGCTGTGTTGCTCACTGATTCACCCGTCACAGACATGAAGTCAAAGGACAGTATGAGGAAACCAGCTGCACGTGACATAATGAGTCACTGTCCAGGTGGTCTTAGAGTTGCCTGGCATGGTAGCGGAAAGAAACGAGGACTAGAAACAAGTGTCATGAAGACAATCAAGACCAGTGAGAGTCAGCAGCAGAGCACAACATGCAGCAATAATCTGTTTTTAATCCATTTATATATCAAAAGTCATTGTGTTTTCATTGAAGTGTAGCTTTTGAAGTACAGAGGCAAGTTTGAGATCATGTCTCAGTGAAGGGCCCTCAATGTCAATGGGCTCGCGGACACTCCATCAGCCGTGTTTATCTGGAGACGGCGGTGTGCTTTACTGATAACAGATGCTGCCATGTAGAGCCAGCACTTCCCGTATCCTGCTGTCCCAACATAGATCCACTTTCTGGAAGAGATGCGTGATTTATGAGTGCTTCTTTGGGTGCTTTAATGGCCCTCGGATGATTTGTATGTTTACTTGTTGTTATATGATGTCCATTAAAGTGTGAAAATATTATTTAATTGTGCATTTATGGTAGACAGAATGGTATGAAATTATTCCTAGCAAGACAAAGTAGTCTTTTTTTTTTTAATCTTTGGTGTTTTTACCTTTTATTAGGACAGGACAGTGTATAGCAGACAGGAAGTGAAGTGGGAGAGAGCGGGGGTGGGATCTGGATTCAAACTCGGAACGCCCGTAATGCAATAGCGTTATATGTCGGTGCACTGCCCACTAGGCTATCAGTGCCCCGACGTAGTCATCCATTTTGTTCAAAAAATATCAAAATTTCTTATGAATTTATATGATGTGATTTGAATGAAAACGTAAGAAAAAGTAGACATGAAGTCCCACCCCTAAACCTAACCGTCAACAGGGCATAAGCACATTGTATAAAAATTTACAAATTCACCAAAATGTAAGAGTTACAAATTGCCAATTGAGGGTGTGTTGGAGGCATTACTGTATATGACTGGCTTTCAAGTTAACTGTTAAACTTTCTTCAATCATACAGATGCAGAGGTGACCATCTTCTAAGAGAGAATCTGTGGACAAATTGCATACACAGTCAAGTTTTGTGAGCACATCTGGGCTACCTAGTTGCCTTTGGTCTGTGTTCCACAAAGGAAGAAGATAACATATTTGGCTTTTGCGCAAATACAACATGGTTGCTTTCCTCTGGTCCTTCCTGAGCGGTCTCTGGCTGACGTAAGCATATAAACACACACACACATTTTTAGAGAGATGTCATGTTAGGAAGCAGCATTAAGCCTAAATTGTTTTCTGCAAAATCTAAAGCAGAATTGCATTTATTTCCCAGAATACACTGTGATTAACCCCCTGAAAATTGTTGAGCTGAGAGAAAATTTTCAAGAAAAGTTTGATTGAACACCAGAATGTATCAGTTATAATATTTATTTTATGTTCCTGTTAGTACCTTCTTGTTAGATTAGCAATATGCTAACAATAAACCCAATTGGAGTCAAGCCACTTCATGTAAGGAGCACTGTTTTTATGACATAAAGAGTCATCTAAAATGCTCCAAATCAGTTTCAGTTTAAGTGCTGCCTCATGGTGCAGGTACACTTCATTTTCTGTGTTCTGCTCAATTTAGTGCACAGTCAAGTGTGCAAGCCATTCAAAGCACCCTCCACTGACCGTGAGTGCAGACCGATGCATTTGTTGCAAGTGCTCCACCTAGCTGAGCTTTCGAACACTCAAATCACCTGTGCATGCACTGTTGTCCGAGAGGACCGAAAATATGGGCTACGGTGTGCATGGAAATCAGCCAGAATGGAACACGAACATAGGAAGTAAACATTTGTATGTTTTTCATGTTCCACTACATGTAGTGCACAGCTAAGTATGCAAGCAAAGTACAGTCCACTGATCATGAGAGAAGACTGATGCATTCAGCGCATACGCCCTTATGTTTTCAAACACTCAAGTCACTCACTCGTGCTCTTGTCTGCGACCATACCAAATTCAGGACATCAGTGGACTGTACTGATGACAGAATTTGTGCCGCAAGAACCGTCTATGAGCTGGAGTAGACATGGGAAGTATATTTTTGCAAATTTTCTGTTTCACTTCATACAATGCACAATTGACATGTTTTGCATGTGCACACTACCTCGTGGACCTTTGTTTGCCAACACTCAAAATATTCATGTATGCAAGTAAAAATAGGGATGCATGCAAACGTTGTGCATGGACATCAACCGACTGTGATGATGATAAAATTGAATCATGTGGACTGTCTGCTAGTTGGAATGGAAGACGAACATGAGAAACTTGAGTGCAGGCTGAAATATTTGGCACATGTGCATTATCCAGTTGACCTTTCAACATTCAAACCACCTGTGCATGCACTGTTGTCCATGAGGATACAAAATTCAGGCTTCATGCAGACATTGTGCACTGACATCTGGGGACTTTCTTGATGCCAAAATTTGCATTAGACCAGGGGTATCAAACGCAATTCCTGGAGGGCCGGAGCCCTGCAGAGTTTAGTTCCAACTCTGCTCCAACATGCATACCATGTAGTTTTCAAATAAGCCTGAAGGACTTAATTAGCTGGATCAGGTGTGTTTAATTGGGGTTGAATCTAAACTCTGCAGGGCTCCGGCCCTCCAGGAATTGAGTTTGACACCCCTGCTTTAGACTGACTGAGCCTGAGTGGAACATGGACATGGGAAGTTTACAGTTTAGTGCGTAAACCATGGGGTCTACAACACTGCTCCTGGAAACCTAGTCCTGGAGCTTTCAGTGCTTCAGCAGGGTTGGAACTGAAGTCTGTAGGAAGGTAGATCTCCAGGAGCAGGGCTGGAGATCCTTGGTGTAAACCATTCGACCGTGAGAGTGAACTGACGCATTCAACGAACTGCCGGTCTCAAAACCCACACTTGTGGTCTTTGCTCTTGAGCATTTGACTGCTTACTTGACATATTTCCTGTAGTTAGCTCAAGTGTTCAAGTGGATGTGAAGACCGCAAGCCGTGTATGTGTAGAACATCTATCTAATGGGACACACTTACAATATAGTGTTGTAAAAATGTAAGTAAACACAGAGCTTTATTTGTGTCTATTCAGAGCTTTATTTGAAACACAGAGCTTTATTTGATACTGCCGGTCTCAAAACCCACACTTGTGGTCTTTGCTCTTGAGCATTTGACTGCTTACTTGACATATTTCCTGTAGTTAGCTCAAGTGTTCAAGTGGATGTGAAGACCGCAAGCCGTGTATGTGTAGAACATCTATCTAATGGGACACACTTACAATATAGTGTTGTAAAAATGTAAGTAAACACAGAGCTTTATTTACACATTTTCTAATTTGCACTTTCCAAAAACTTCTAAATGTCTATTCAGTAGTCCCAATAACAGACAACACAATTTAGTAATTGTGGTGCTTCTAATTAACTGATAAAAAGCAGTTGTAAATGGTGTTCAAAATAAACATACTCACCTTTGCACCAATAAAACACTACAAAACTAGAACACTTTGCATTTTGCTACCAAATTATATGGAATATCGAATTTACATACAATGGAATGTTTCCTTGACACCTTGCGATTTCAGGGCATGTGAGTGCCTGAACATGATGCATGATAGTATACGCTTAGCCTCGGATACTGGTCCGAAGTGTGGATCCAGTGTGTGTTAAGGGTCCTGAGTTGTGGCGTTTTGGCATTTTTTTAAACCTGGGACAATTTTGTGCACGCACTTCCTGTTGAGGACGCTCTTAAGTGCCCGAGACCACAAGAGTTGGTATTTGGACAGGCCCCCTGTGTGTTGATGTGAGAATTTGCATTACACAGGCTAAGGTGGAGCGGAACACGGACACAGGAAGTATACTTTGGTTGCATATTAAAGGATTAGTTCACTTCCAGAATAAAAATTTCCTGGTAATTTACTCACCCCGATGTCATCCAAGATGTCAATGTCTTTCTTTCTTCAGTCAAAAAGAAATTAAGGAAAACATTCCAGGATTTTTCTCCATATAGTGGACTTCAGCAGGGACCAACGGGTTGAAGGTCCAAATTGCAGTTTCAATGCAGCTTCAAAGGGCTCTACATGATCCCAGCTGAGGAATAAGGGTCTTATGTTGCGAAACGATTGATCATTTTCTAAGAAAAAAAAAATGTATATACTTTTTAACCACAAATATACAAACCGTGTATAAAACAAGTAATATGAGTTTCACATGATAGCTATTGCTGTACTGTGTATTTTAATATGACTGAAATGCTTTATTGAGCATTAAATATCAAGGCCCGAAACTACTGGGTAAACAACACAAGGTGCGATTCCACTCTTAGTATAAGATGATTTTTTTAAATGAATCTGATATGAGGTGACATTAATAGTTATATAAAGTTTTACATAAACGCTCTGAACTAAAGGTTGAACATGGATTCATCTACTTCGTTTTTTGAGTGCTTGTCCGCAGGGTTGTCACAATGCCAAGGCCTGCAGGAAATCTGCAAATGCAAGGTACAACACAGCTGAGGATTCAGATGTTTGGTACTCCATCATACCGAGCTCAAAACAGCTCAGCTTGAGACATAAAAACATGTCCCGAGAGCTCGTCCCCCGTGGACACGTCTAACCTCACCAGGAATTCTGTTCCAAAGAGCACAGCGTTCCGTAAGCAGGACCGTTTCCGCTAGAAGGACACTGCCATGCTTTAACTAACTCGAAATCTCCGGATCTAGTAACTCTGCAACCTTGCTTTGGGATCTGCTAAGACAAGCCCAGCTTTATCCATCGTTAACAACAAATAACTTGCTCTTTGATGGTTTCCTTTGGACTTCCTCATTCCCAAGGGGCCGATTGGACGACATAATCTGTAGGGCACACTTACGTCTGCCAAGAGCTGGTTGCAAAGGAGGTGTTGTTTTAGGCGACAGAAACAGAGGGACTTATGGTGCAAATATGGTCCACTTTCAGGCCAAGGGTGGGGGGGACAGGAAAAATCCCCCTGAAGCACAGGATGCACATGGACAGACCATGACAGCTAGAATAAAGCAGGATATGGAGAGAGAACGAAAGGAAGAGAGGACTGTGGGATGCAGCTGAAGTTAGATTAAATAATTCCTATTTTGCAGGGCTGTTTTTGTGTCCCGTTGTTGTAGTGCACCATCCAGGAAGCTGGAGAAACAGTGCTGTCGTCAGAGCCAAATAAAACACATTAGTCACTTTAGTTAAACTACATTTACTGGAGAAAATGCGAGTGGGCTTTACTTTGAAATGCACTGCCACGATGGGTGTAGCTGGTGGTTGTCAGGGCACTGCATTGCAGTTGCTAGGGTCTTCTGGGTGGTTGCTAATGTTGGGATACTGTTGGTAGGGCATTGTTAGGGTGTTCTGGATGGTTGTTATAACATTGCTATGCAGCAGGGGTGTTTCCTCTGAGGAGGCAAGGGAGGCAGTGCAAAAAAAGTAGTTCAAAAATAAAACAACGCCAACATTACAAAATATATCAATTAAAAAGTGTATAAATCACTCATTTTTCTAAAGAAATATTGTCCAACAGTGGCACCAGCAGGTAAAGTTTCAGCGGGAGTCAACAGCTCATTCGCCTCCCCTGAGCCCATTGAGTTTTAAGACCCCCTTAAAGCGTGCGGTGAGTTTAGTAGGGGGTAATTGAGAATGAATGGGGGAAAGTGAGAGGAGTCAATGTTTTCATCGCGATATGACTGGTTATGTTCGGCTGTGATTGGTTCATGCGATAAATCCCAAAAACAATTTAATGGTGTTAATGGGAAGATTAATAAAAAGTAAACAACTCACACACTTACATTTACACTAGTGCATTTTAGTTTTAAAGCGCATAACTTGAATGGGGGAAAGTGAGAGGAGTCAATGTTTTCATCGCGATATGACTGGTTATGTTCGGCTGTGATTGGTTCATGCGATAAATCCCAAAAACAATTTAATGGTGTTAATGGGAAGATTAATAAAAAGTAAACAACTCACACACTTAGGCTACATTTACACTAGTGCATTTTAGTTTTAAAGCGCATAACTCTTGCTACGGTTATGCCTGTCTTTTACACTACGCCAGCATTTTCAACCTTCGAAAATGGAGACGTTTTAGGTTGAAAACTCCGGGGTTGCGTTCTGGTGTAAACGGACCAAAACTGAGATTTTTGAAAATGATGGCATGGCTGCCATCATTCGCTTTGCGTATCCTTGACGACCGTGTAAACAATAACATCATGCTCATTGTTGTACCCATAGATATGTATAGGTAGATGCCCCATGTGACGCATCTGCCATCTAAATAATAAGTAATCTACCTATACATATCTATAGTTGTACCTGCATGATTGGTCATGTGACATGCATTTCTGGTTGTGTCGTGTGGATGGAAATCGTTTCTGAAATGCAGTGAAAATGTCAGTGTAGACGAGGGTTTTAGTGTAAACACTAAAACGCACAGGGCCTTAAATATAACCACTTTGTTACGTCAATATAAGACTTAAATAGCATGAAAACATGATCTGTGGGAGTTTTTAGCTTGGTGAAATTTAAAGTAAATCTCCGCTTCCGCGACTAATATTTGCAGAGCTTTGATGACTGATGATTTGAAAAATTCAAAAATAGTTAACTATTAAAAGTTAACTATTAAAAAGTATAGCTGTTCACAAATAAAATATGTTATAAAATATAAGTTTACAAATTTTTTTTATATTGTTTAAATTGTTACTGCCTTGAGTTATTATTTTGGAATAAATGTAAAATGCTTAAAAACACAAACTTAATGAGATTCATACATGGCTTTAATAAATACAACATTGATTATATTGTTAATGTAAAAATATATCTAAAAATAGAATTGTTTTTTTTTCTCATAGTGTAAGTAATGTTTATGGTTTCTAGGTGTTTGCTAAGGTGTTCTGAATGGTTACTGTGCTATTGCTTAGTGGCTGATAGTGGTTGCGAGGGCATTGCTAGGTTGATGTTATAATGTGTTTATCCATTTTTGCACAATGCAATACTGTTGTTAGGGCTGGTGGGTGATAATAAGTGTTTTGGCTGGTTGTACATTTTTATGCAGTTGCTTATTGGCCCATGTCATGGTTCATGGCCAGTTGGACTTTTTGCATGTTTTATAACCCAACATATGAACCATGAATTTTACACAATCACACATTTTATTCAGGAAATTATACTCTTTGTCATTATTGACCTTTGATCTTATACTCAAACAAGCCAGTTATTATTAGTACCGTCATATCTTCATTACATTCATTTACCATTTATTCAAATGCTTTTCCAAGTACTTCTGGAACTCACGCCTCACAAACAGATATTTGAGACAAACAGATAAGGAAGGTATGTGAAATAAGAGAACAAATAAAAGAAAGAGGATTAACGAACCTGAAATAGAAGCATTACAGACGTAAGTTCACTTGAGATTTCAGCACTGTTGGGCTTCATTTGCGCAGATGTTCAGGCTGACTAGGAAAAGACATGACACACAGTAGGACTTCTCATCTTCTGCAAAATATTATATTAAAAAAAATTATGTTTTATATAACCAATATACATAAAAGGCTTGTTTTATAGACATATCTTCATTACATTCATTTACCATTTATTCAAATGCTTTTCCAAGTACTTCTGGAACTCACGCCTCACAAACAGATATTTGAGACAAACAGATAAGGAAGGTATGTGAAATAAGAGAACAAATAAAAGAAAGAGGATTAACGAACCTGAAATAGAAGCATTACAGACGTAAGTTCACTTGAGATTTCAGCACTGTTGGGCTTCATTTGCGCAGATGTTCAGGCTGACTAGGAAAAGACATGACACACAGTAGGACTTCTCATCTTCTGCAAAATATTATATTAAAAAAAATAATGTTTTATATAACCAATATACATAAAAGGCTTGTTTTATAGATTTTTAAATTACCTTTTTTTGTTATATTTTGTAGTATGACACAACAGAACAGTTTTGTATAAACTGTATCATTTAATGTACAAACATATTCACAATTTGTGATTTCGAAGCATAAACCAAACCTAAAATCACAAACAATAGGTATAAACATCAATATGTTAGCTCAGTTTTTACTTTTACCTGTATTAGTTTCCTCTAGCAGGTCTATTTTACACAGCACACTCATGCAAAACAGGCCAATATTAAGTTTTATGACTAAAACGTACACAAAAGCGGCGTCAACAATAAAACGGCATCAAATCACATGCGTGACACTGAAAACACCTTCACCCTTCTATGTTTTTACATCTATCTGCTTCCTCTGAGCGAGGGTGGTCGTGGTTCAAGAGAAACAAAGCAGGAGCAGAGTGCCAGGCGTTTGGAAGGTTGTGGGATAATGAAAGTACTTGTTGTGATTATTGCCCAAGTGTGTTGTGTTACAGAGGCGCTCTGTTGCAGGGGCTGAAAGGCCCTCCGAAACCACAATCCTCAGCTTTGTTCCGCAGGCCCACGACCGTCTCCGTTGGCCTGACCGCGATAAGAAACTTGGATGCTGTTACAGGAAGTTGGATGCTCCTCTGGCGATAGGCTTATCCTGCTGAAAGCTTCTCTTTTTTTCATTTTCTATGCGATTGGCTGCCAGGAAGGTGAAAAGAAGGTACAGAATATCATAAACACACTCGGCATGTTTAGAACTGGTTTAGTCACTCTAATTAGCGGTTAACCCATTTATCCCTTTTGTTGTTTCTAAAAAGAATAAGAGTATAATTAGTCAGTCGCTGTAAAAGTTTTTCACATTTACAGAAAAACCATGAGACGGGCATGTGACGTGATCAATCATCATCATATTTCAGACAGCTTATTCAGATACCAGATACATAATACACATTTTAAACTATAGCAAAGACGCAGCAGCATACCATCAGGATCACACGGTGAAGAAATATCTACATCAAAAATAAGAAATTACATTTTCCATACAGAAAATGTTACTTTTAAGGCCATTAAGCTGTGAAATTATTTTACCAAAATTCTCATTGTTCATTTATTTAATTCACTATAAATCAAAAAGTACTACAACAATGCAGTGCCGAAACCGCCATAGACATTGATTCATTCTGAGCAAATTGTCGGCACCAATATTTGACATTCTTGCACTGCTGCACTCCATTACGCAGCGCTCTACGCTTAAACTTTGTTTAAAAGTTGACATTTTTAGGCTGATCTGCCTCGGGGGTTAAATGCTGTTCTTCCACCAAAAAAATAGTTCCTGACAGCAACAGTAAATGGCAAGAGAATGCTCCAATGTAACCTGCCTCATCTTATGGAGCTCAAAATGATTGAGGTGGCCAATCAAATCAAAGTAGGTATGGTTTACCGTTCACAGAAGCAGAGCGCGAATTCCATCACGAGGCGTCAGTTTAAAGTTGAAAGAGAACGAGGTAAGACGGAATTAGAGAAACATTTAATATTTGACAACTGTTTTTTTTACGATGCAAATGATGCAAACTACTTGTTTTATATGTTTTTTTCTCAAATTTGGACATTTTGAATTGAAAATATATTAGCATTTGCGTGATTCATGTAATTCTTAACCGCATGTGACGAGGAGAGAATGACATTTTTGACATATTAGACATACAAATAGTGTAAAAGACCTCAAATTTACTTCCAATACAATACAAAATAATGTATTGTTTTAATATAGTTTTTTAAAAGAAATTGAGGAAAATGTTTAATATATATAATTTTAAATTATTAAACTATTTTGAACTTTATTATCTATTTAATAGGGATGTAACGATTCACTCAACTCACGATTTGATTCGATTCACGATTATTATTATTTTTTTAACAAAATGAGATTTAAGACAAATTATAAATTAAATGTGTCCTGTTATTATTGCTTGGACATGAATGGTTTGACTTCAGTTTTGTGAAACTATACATAAAAAATATCTGCATGAAACAGCAGACGAGCTGAACGAGACGCAGATAAATCGTTTCTTTGGTTTCCGCTGTAAACAAAGCAGCGCTGCACTTATGAACTTTAATATGCGTTATACAGAGGCAAGATGAAAAGAAAAAATACCATCTAAACTTTTCTAAAGACAGTAAGTTCCCCTCAGACATACAATCATATAAACTCCTACCCCTAAATGAATCGCAATTTGTTAAGCATCTCAAGCGATTTGAATCGTCACATGTATCAATTTTCAACCGGCTCGCAGTTAATCGTTACATCCCTACTATTTAATGATTTTTGTCATCTCCCATAGTGATGTAATGTCTTTATTTCTGGGGGATTTTGTGCTTAATATTGATACACACAATTTATTGCAATTAATTTTTTGTCATTTTATGTAATAAATTTCGAGTTGAAACAAGCCATGCATATTTTTGACATTTGGTGAGATTCATCCCTCCAGCATTGATCTCATGTTGGATAATGACGTTTTCTGAGTTCAACGGCCATGTTTTCAGTGGTCTTGACTGATTAGATTGTGGTCTGAACAGACACACTTTCCTGTTTGTAACATTACGATCAGTGGGATAGAAAAGATGGACCACTTAACAGGAAGTAAACATAATATGGAGCCTTGACTATGTGTGCATTAGATAGGAAAATTGATTTTCCAGTAATGCATCTGTAAAGTTCAGCAGCAGGCAGGAAGTAGTAACACCAAATCCAACACAGGCAAGACTAATTCCATTTGATTTGTGAGACAGAGAGGCCAGAAAGACAGACAGACCTCACAATGGACTGATAAAAAATTCATTATCGGAGACAGTGAGAAAGAAATAGTGAAAGAAGACATGCATAGAATGAAGAGAGAAACAAAGAACATACAATCAGTAAATGTGATCAAATAAATCAGTGAATAATGGGTGGTTCTGAACACTCTGAACACCCCAACAACCAACAACATCTTAGCAACCATCCAAAACACTGTAATAACAACCCAGCACACCTAGGTAACCATTAAGAACGCGCTATAAATTACCTACCACTTTACACCTTAGCAGCCTCCTACAACATCATATCAATCACCCAGAATGTCCTATAAATCACCTAGCAACAAACTAATCACCCTACCAACCACCCAGAACCCCCATCAATCACTCAGAGCGTCCTAGCCACCACTCAAAACACCCTTTCAATCACCCTGAATGCATTAGTAACAATTTAGAACACCTTAGCAACCACCCAGAACACCCTAGCAACAACCCAAAACATCGTAATGGTCCAGAACAACATAGCAACCACCCAAACACTGCAGCATAACACCTACAACACCATAGCAACAACCTAGCTAGAACCCAGAACACCCAAGTAACCGCCCAAAACATCCTATCGATCACCCAGAACACCGTATCAGCCACCCAGAATGCCCAAACAACAAACTAAACACCTTTCCAACCATCCAGAACACCCTTTCAATCACATGAAATTGAATGAATTTTTAGCAACCTCCCAAAACACCTAAAAATATTCCAGAACAACCTAGCAACCACCTAAAACACTGTAGCAACAACCCAGAACACCTCAAATAACCAACCAGAACACTCTATCAATCACCCTGAATGCATCAGCAACAACTTAGAACACCTTAGCAACCACCCAGAACATCTTAAACACCTAAAACATTCCAGAACACCCTAGCAACTACCCGAAAACTGTAACAATCCATAACACCATTGCAACCACTTAAAACACCATAACAACAACCTAGCAAGAACCCAAAACACCCAAGTAACCATCCAGAACACCATATCAATCACCCACAATGCCCTAGCAACAAACTAAACACCCAACCAACCACCCAGAACACCTTAAACACCAGCAACAGCCCACATACCCTAGCAACCACCATAATGCCTTAACAAACACTTAAAAACATTCCAGAACACCTTAGCAACTACCAAAAAACTGTAACAATCACGAGCAACAACCCATATCCTAGCAACCACAATAGGAACAACTCGGAATGCCCTAGCAACCACCCAGAAGACCAATGAGAATTAGTATATACTAGATTGTCAGAAAATCTAATTTACACCCAGAGGAGAACACATTTATTTTCCTCATTTGCAAGTCGCTTTGGATAAAAAATGTCTGCTAAATTAAAATTATGGTAATTAATTTAGACAGAATGGAACCCAAATCTGATTAGAATTATACGATCACTCACTTGTATTACTTGGGTTATAATAACTTATTAAACTAAGCATCCTTCACTTTAATCGGCTAATTGAAATGAAACGTTAATGCATACGTTAAGACATCTTAGACTCTCCAAGACACACTATGGTTTGACGTCACGACACACTCAGCTGTCCTGCAGCTGTTCTTCATACTGCTTGACATCTGTTCCAATAAAAACAAGAACAAACGACTGAATGAGAGAGTCAACAAATAAAGACACATTAAAGTGTTCCCTTATCTCAAGTCAAACATCTTTATATTTGCATTTATAATAGTTTTTTTTTCTTACATATCATCTCCATTGACTGTCTTAAAGCCTTTGAGATTACATTACTACTCATAAATATCCACTTCACTCTATTATTTAATTTAGTCATCACTTATAAATAATCTGAGCCTAAACTGTGTAACCCAAGTTTTCCCGTGTGGAATCCAATACTCTAGGAAAACTTAACTTAACTAAAGATTTCCATCGAAACGGTTGCTTTCATTGTTCAAATGTGATTTATATGGAGATCAAATATAAGTACAAGGAGCAACATGTTTTATGAAGAACACGAAACACAAACAATACCTAACAAGAAAAAAAAAATAAAAAATTTGGCTCTCAGAAAAACTGACACTATATGGACATGGAAAAATACACCGACACTGCCAATATTGAGCACCACACAAAATTAGAATTTCAGAGTGCATATTTCCTCTCTGTATATACAATTCTGAGTAAATGTACACCAATATTAATTTAAGAAATACTATATTATTATATATAGTAGCAGCGCAAAGGTCGTGGGTTCAATTCCCAGGGAACATGCATACTGATAAAAAATGTATAGCCTGAATGCACTGTAAGTCGCTTTGGATAAAAGCGTCTGCTAAATGCATAAATTTAATTTAATTTATATATATATATATATATATATATATATATATATACACACATGGCCGGAAATATATTATTATATATATATATATATATATATATATATATATATATATACACACATGGCCGGACTTACCATTGGGTTTGAGTGGGCTGCAGCCTTGTAGGGGGGGCCCGCCTTTTTCCCGTTTACGTTTGTTTGATTTGATCGTTATATGCCAGTCAGAATTCAGAAATTATTAGCCACATTTCCACTGCGCACGCAAGATCTAAATGGGCCAGCCGGGGCTACAGCTTACAACTACGAACTTCGAGGCCACAATCAAACAGCATAAACTGGTATTTATGATTATTTCACATAGAAGGACACACGTATTGAATCGTGTCTGCACCGATTGGTTTGTTATCACATGGCTACTTTAAACAGCTCCATTAAGCCTTTAGCCCCAAAGAGCGCACATTTAGAAAGACAATGATAATTTCTCAAATGTTCACATCTAATTTCTTTACAGAGGATGATTCTATATTACTATATTAATGTTCCACTAAATTATGCGATCATCTGATGAGTTTTGAGCGCTCTCTCTCGTCTTACTGCCATTACATATAGTGGGGAAGAAATATCAAAATTATTAAAAAATAAATAAAAAATTTGGAATTTAATTAGTTTCTGTTTTTATAACATAGCTATGCCTATGATATATGACTTAGCCTATCACACAAACAAGAGTTCTGTTTTTTTTTTCAAATATCTGCACGATCGCAAATGAACAGGTGCATCTCAATAAATTAGAATGTCATGGAAAAGTTCATTTATTTCTGTAATTCAACTCAAATTGTGAAACTCGTGTATTAAATAAATTCAGTGCACACAGACTGAAGTAGTTTAAGTCTTTGGTTCTTTTAATTGTGATGATTTTGTCTCACATTTAACAAAAACCCACCAATTCACTATCTCAACAAATTAGAATACTTCATAAGACCAATAAAAAAATTTTTTTAGTGAATTGTTGGCCTTCTGGAAAGTATGTTCATTTACTGTACATGCACTCAATACTTGGTAGAGGCTCCTTTTGCTTTAATTACTGCCTCAATTTGGCATGGCATGAAGGTGATCAGTTTGTGGCACTGCTGAGGTGGTATGGAAGCCCAGGTTTCTTTGACAGAGGCCTTCAGCTCATCTGCATTTTTTGGTCTCTTGTTTCTCATTTTCCTCTTGACAATACCCCATAGATTCTCTATGGGGTTCAGGTCTGGTGAGTTTGCTGGCCAGTCAAGCACACCAACACCATGGTCATTTAACCAACTTTTGGTGCTTTTGGCAGTGTGGGCAGGTGCCAAATCCTGCTGGAAAAATGAAATCAGCATCTTCAAAAAGCTGGTCAGCAGAAGGAAGCATGAAGTGCTCCAAAATGTCTTGGTAAACGGGTGCAGTGACGTTGGTTTTCAAAAAACACAATGGACCAACACCAGCAGATGACATTGCACCCCAAATCATCACAGACTGTGGAAACTTAACACTGCACTTCAAGCTTGAGTGGGCTGCAGCCTTGTAGGGGGGGCCCGCCTTTTTCCCGTTTACGTTTGTTTGATTTGATCGTTATATGCCAGTCAGAATTCAGAAATTATTAGCCACATTTCCACTGCGCACGCAAGATCTAAATGGGCCAGCCGGGGCTACAGCTTACAACTACGAACTTCGAGGCCACAATCAAACAGCATAAACTGGTATTTATGATTATTTCACATAGAAGGACACACGTATTGAATCGTGTCTGCACCGATTGGTTTGTTATCACATGGCTACTTTAAACAGCTCCATTAAGCCTTTAGCCCCAAAGAGCGCACATTTAGAAAGACAATGATAATTTCTCAAATGTTCAC
Organism: Sinocyclocheilus grahami; assembly: GCF_001515645.1. Classification (NCBI taxonomy): domain Eukaryota; kingdom Metazoa; phylum Chordata; class Actinopteri; order Cypriniformes; family Cyprinidae; genus Sinocyclocheilus; species Sinocyclocheilus grahami. Next base: position 613 of record NW_015507508.1, on the reverse strand, counting down.
ATCTAATTTCTTTACAGAGGATGATTCTATATTACTATATTAATGTTCCACTAAATTATGCGATCATCTGATGAGTTTTGAGCGCTCTCTCTCGTCTTACTGCCATTACATATAGTGGGGAAGAAATATCAAAATTATTAAAAAAAAAAAAAAAAAAAAAAAAAAAAAAAAAAAAAAATTTGGAATTTAATTAGTTTCTGTTTTTATAACATAGCTATGCCTATGATATATGACTTAGCCTATCACACAAACAAGAGTTCTGTTTTTTTTTTCAAATATCTGCACGATCGCAAAATATATATATATATATATATATATATATATATATATATATATATATATATATATATATATTTATACAACAATTCGTTCTGGTTCTCAAATCGGATTGGTTGAGAACCGTGAAATATTGTACTGGTATCGCTACTGGAATGCCCTTTCACAGTTTTGTATCACTCCGCTTGCTCTAGCCGGGTCTATGTTTTTTTTTTTTTATTATTCACTGAGCTAATCGTAGAGTACGTTAGTTAATATAAGAAGAAACGTCTAGCTTAGCGGTCTCTCTCTTTCTCATTTGGATGCACGTCTTACCGCATTGTTTCTCTCTTATAAG
>NW_015507507.1:47934-67534 GCF_001515645.1 Sinocyclocheilus grahami | reverse complement strand
AATCATTTGTCCGATGCAATTCTTAAATTTGTAATCCCACACTACTAACTTTAATATTTTAAATTTCGTTGTCATACATTTTAGATCACAACTCACCTTCTGCGTAGCTCTCTTTCGCGGGAAATTGAGGCTAAGTGAGGTGACGTCATGGGCACGTGTCATCCGCCGACTTGTGTACGTAAGTGACGTTGTCGTTGAACTCTGATTCAGTTGCTGTTACAGAGAGATCTCTTATTAAAAGGCAGAGATTTTCTCATTAAAGCAGAAGTTCTATTATGACTAACAAATGCTGCAGTCCCTATAGGTAGAACGTACTTACAGTCTTTGAGTCAGAAGCACCAGACTGTCCTTGCAAAGTTGGAACTGCCCCACTTTATAGAAATAGACACCGGTATTGTAGGCTACTCTTCCAGGAAACAGTCCTCATCCTCTTTAAAATGCCCTGCACACATCTGAATATTTGGGTTGAACTGTTCTGGAGCAGTGTTGTAAATACAACTTAACCACTGATTTCTAGTCGTGTCCTCTTTTGGAAGACCAAACAAAGTAGTTTAGCTTTCACAACGAAACACAGCGTCTTCACGACATGGTAGCAGCAACAATACTACAGCGAGAGTAAAAGTTACGCCTTCTTTCTTTGCGTGAACATTTGTGCGGCATTATGCAAATCTTCCCACATCGTGACCTAGACAAATACGAGTGTAGGGAGTCAGAGAGTTTGTTACTGTGGCCCTTCAGGTAAAATGTTAAACAGGTGCTAAACCATCATCTACTATGATGAAGTGTCAACCAGATACTGCGATAATTATTTACAGTATGTATTTGTAGTATTATATTAATAATCAATATCATGATTATTAATATTGCTATTACTGTCCGGTGCCACAACCCTAAATGACATTGTAACTGCTGTTCATTTATTTTGGTTGTGCAGTTATACTTCACATTTCTGGAAAGACATTAGCCATTTTAACAAATAATATCTTGTATAGTTTTTTTTTTTTATAAATCTCAAATTAGTTTTTGGATTTTCTGAAGCAGATGCAAATATGTGTTTTCATAATACATGTCATTATTTTTCTTGGTAGAGTCTACATGTTTAAATGTAAGTGTTAGAGACTCTAAGCTTATTTTTAAAAGAGATTTTGATCCTTAATTCCATTCTGCCATCAAAAAAAAAGAGAAAGAATTTAAAACATATACAATATGCATGACCAATATTGTCTTGACCTTAACTGATATGTAGTTTTTTCACTGGAATAAATCCAGCTTCCATCATTATTTCTTAAATGAAGTCCTACTTAAAGCATGAGGAAAATATCAGAAACAAACATATTCCTTACAAACTAATGGTATTTTCACATTAATGAAAATGTGGCGAAATCCTGCTAGGCTTAGTAAAACAGCACATAGCACTTTTACATGTTTTGAGCTTGAGTTTTTGTGAATGTTGATTATTTGTGACACTGTCTGTAAAAACCAGGCTAAAGTCTCAAAATCAAATTATGAGATAATAAGCATCAAAGTTTGATTTCACCTATAAATATAACTATGATATTAATCTTTGACATCTCATTACGCAGTCAAAATTAAAGATATCAAGGTTATATTTTCACAGAATGTTCTTTACATTATGTAGGATGACTGTAGAAAACGGTAAATCACAAAACAATGACTTTAGTTGGGCTTTCGCAGGCAGGGTCACATGTAGGTATATGAGTGCCTCTTGCTGAACAGTCTGGTGTGCTGCTGTGTGGGGGAAGGTCATCGTTAGCTTAGCTGGGGGAAGGGCAGAACACACAGACACAAACTCTTCTAATCAAACAAATCAAAACACTAAAAAGGCAAGCGATTTAGGATGCTTTTACATCTTTTTGTGGCTTATGTTTTTTAAACACATATTAAAAATCAACAAATGTAAACATGCCCATCTGCTTTTGTGAAGAAATGTGCAATCAAAGCCTAATGTCCGTCACCCCGTATCAAACTGCGCATGCACCATTAGTAATCTACTGTATTCGTCTTCATGCAGACCCAGAGCTGCGCAGACAGATTGGTTTAGGACTTTAAAATAACGCGCGAACAGACCGCTTTGTATGCATTCAATCCGCTCTCGCAGTCTGTGACGTCATAAACCAGCTGGTCTGCGCAGGGCTAACTGTGGGGTGTGCAGAGACTGAAGCGGGAGCAAAACTGCGAGTTTAAGATTCAAAGTTGGAAAACACGTCATGAGAGCACCTGGTACTCAATGTAGGTTAGTCAGTTTTTATGTAAAAACGAAATACTGGAAACTTGTTTTAAATTACTGTATTATCTGTTTATTCTTTCATGTGAAATCTCAAATTAGTTTTTGGATTTTCTGAAGCAGATGCAAATATGTGTTTTCATAATACATGTCATTATTTTTCTTGGTAGAGTCTACATGTTTAAATGTAAGTGTTAGAGACTCTAAGCTTATTTTTAAAAGAGATTTTGATCCTTAATTCCATTTATTTAAAATATATACAATATGCATGACCAATATTGTCTTGACCTTAACTGATATGTAGTTTTTTAATTGGAATAAAGCCAGCTTCCATCATTATTTCTTAAATGAAGTCCTACTTAAAGCATGAGGAAAATATCAGAAACAAAAATATTACTTACAAACTAATGGTATTTTCACATTAATGAAAATGTGGCGAAATCCTGCTAGGCTTAGTAAAACAGCACATAGCACTTTTACATGTTTTGAGCTTGAGTTTTTGTGAATGTTGATTATTTGTGACACTGTCTGTAAAAACCAGGCTAAAGTCTCAAAATCAAATTATGAGATAATAAGCATCAAAGTTTGATTTCACCTATAAATATAACTATGATATTAATCTTTGACATCTCATTACGCAGTCAAAATTAAAGATATCAAGGTTATATTTTCACAGAATGTTCTTTACATTATGTAGGATGACTGTAGAAAACGGTAAATCACAAAACAATGACTTTAGTTGGGCTTTCGCAGGCAGGGTCACATGTAGGTATATGAGTGCCTCTTGCTGAACAGTCTGGTGTGCTGCTGTGTGGGGGAAGGTCATCGTTAGCTTAGCTGGGGGAAGGGCAGAACACACAGACACAAACTCTTCTAATCAAACAAATCAAAACACTAAAAAGGCAAGCGATTTAGGATGCTTTTACATCTTTTTGTGGCTTATGTTTTTTAAACGCATATTAAAAATCAACAAATGTAAACATGCCCATCTGCTTTTGTGAAGAAATGTGCAATCAAAGCCTAATGTCCGTCACCCCGTATCAAACTGCGCATGCACCATTAGTAATCTACTGTATTCGTCTTCATGCAGACCCAGAGCTGCGCAGACAGATTGGTTTAGGACTTTAAAATAACGCGCGAACAGACCGCTTTGTATGCATTCAATCCGCTCTCGCAGTCTGTGACGTCATAAACCAGCTGGTCTGCGCAGGGCTAACTGTGGGGTGTGCAGAGACTGAAGCGGGAGCAAAACTGCGAGTTTAAGATTCAAAGTTGGAAAACACGTCATGAGAGCACCTGGTACTCAATGTAGGTTAGTCAGTTTTTATGTAAAAACGAAATACTGGAAACTTGTTTTAAATTACTGTATTATCTGTTTATTCTTTCATGTGTGATTTCCGCAGTCTTTACTGATGACGTAATTGACTTTGTGATTGGTCAAATTTATAAATTATTCAAAAGGTGCAATTCATACAATGGCCCATAGGAGCGACATGGGGTCCTAATTCTCCCTGGCCTCTGATTGGTCAGAATCCCCAAAGTGTGTATCTTTCAGGAAGTGCAGTTCCTCCTAGAGGGCGCTGCATTATACACAAATTAGTGGGGGTGCATACACACTATAGTACACAAATCACTTAAAAGTGCATTTTTGGGACAAGTGAGATTTTAAGGCTGGACACCATTTTAGTGCATGCTAAATGCTATTATATAGTCAAACAAATGAGGATATCAAAAAATTCCTAAATTGTCAAGGTGGTCCTCAGTTTACCGGTGTGTACTCTGGTGAATGTCCCCAAAAGTGACATAAGTAGGTACACACACACACACACACACACACACAGTTCAGAGAAGTTCACCATAGTAAATTAGATTTTTATTTTACATTTTTTTTATTTGTAGTTAAAATTTATTGTAATAATTCATCAAAACATTGTTTGTTACTCATTACTTGGAAATATGTTTTTTTCCCAATTTAGTCTTTATAAAGTCAATTTAACTGTTCACACACACTCACACAGTTCAGAGGAGTTCACAGAATATTTCAGTAAATTTTCAGTGTCTTCTGTAGTTCAAATTTTTTGTAGGCCATATGATTAACCAAAATGTGGTTGTTACTTTTCCTTTTACTAGTCTTTGTCTTTATACGGCCAATTTAACAATTATTGTTACATTTTAATGAATGTTGCAACCGTCCCGTTTTGGGGTCAGTTGCAGCATTTGAATTAGTCTGTTTAAGTATAAATTGTACATATATTATCACATGTATGCATGTTAGAGCAATGTAGGTGGGTCTCTGACAAATGTGGGATTAATGTATTAAAATTTTGGCTTTCCACTAAAAACAGTCTCTGAGAAACTGAAGGAAATACAAAAAGTGTTGTAACTGTCCCCGCTCTCATCTAGTTTTTTTTTTTTTGCTGTGCCTCACTTGCGCCTGTCTAGTTTTATGTGTTACAGCTCTATAAGGAATATCTTCAGATCAACGGATTATGGTAAATTTGGGCTCTTTTTAATCGGGAGAATTTTCTGCAAATAATGACGTTCTATTTTCCATGATATATGCTTGTTTCATAAAGTTACGAGTGAAAACGCCACATAAAAGCTACTTTAGATTTTTTTGCTAAGCTACATGTTGCCTGTGCAGTTTTATGTGTGTTATAAATTAATGAGGAATATCTTTAGATATAAATGACAGATTATAGTTTGGGCTCTTTTTAATCAAGAGAATGTGTTCTAAATAACGTTGTGTATTTTGTCACGATCTGAGCATGTTTAGTCAGTTTTTATGTAAAAACGAAATACTGGAAACTTGTTTTAAATTACTGTATTATCTGTTTATTCTTTCATGTGTGATTTCCGCAGTCTTTACTGATGACGTAATTGACTTTGTGATTGGTCAAATTTATAAATTATTCAAAAGGTGCAATTCATACAATGGCCCATAGGAGCGACATGGGGTCCTAATTCTCCCTGGCCTCTGATTGGTCAGAATCCCCAAAGTGTGTATCTTTCAGGAAGTGCAGTTCCTCCTAGAGGGCGCTGCATTATACACAAATTAGTGGGGGTGCATACACACTATAGTACACAAATCACTTAAAAGTGCATTTTTGGGACAAGTGAGATTTTAAGGCTGGACACCATTTTAGTGCATGCTAAATGCTATTATATAGTCAAACAAATGAGGATATCAAAAAATTCCTAAATTGTCAAGGTGGTCCTCAGTTTACCGGTGTGTACTCTGGTGAATGTCCCCAAAAGTGACATAAGTAGGTACACACACACACACACACACACACACAGTTCAGAGAAGTTCACCATAGTAAATTAGATTTTTATTTTACATTTTTTTTATTTGTAGTTAAAATTTATTGTAATAATTCATCAAAACATTGTTTGTTACTCATTACTTGGAAATATGTTTTTTTCCCAATTTAGTCTTTATAAAGTCAATTTAACTGTTCACACACACTCACACAGTTCAGAGGAGTTCACAGAATATTTCAGTAAATTTTCAGTGTCTTCTGTAGTTCAAATTTTTTGTAGGCCATATGATTAACCAAAATGTGGTTGTTACTTTTCCTTTTACTAGTCTTTGTCTTTATACGGCCAATTTAACAATTATTGTTACATTTTAATGAATGTTGCAACCGTCCCGTTTTGGGGTCAGTTGCAGCATTTGAATTAGTCTGTTTAAGTATAAATTGTACATATATTATCACATGTATGCATGTTAGAGCAATGTAGGTGGGTCTCTGACAAATGTGGGATTAATGTATTAAAATTTTGGCTTTCCACTAAAAACAGTCTCTGAGAAACTGAAGGAAATACAAAAAGTGTTGTAACTGTCCCCGCTCTCATCTAGTTTTTTTTTTTTTGCTGTGCCTCACTTGCGCCTGTCTAGTTTTATGTGTTACAGCTCTATAAGGAATATCTTCAGATCAACGGATTATGGTAAATTTGGGCTCTTTTTAATCGGGAGAATTTTCTGCAAATAATGACGTTCTATTTTCCATGATATATGCTTGTTTCATAAAGTTACGAGTGAAAACGCCACATAAAAGCTACTTTAGATTTTTTTGCTAAGCTACATGTTGCCTGTGCAGTTTTATGTGTGTTATAAATTAATGAGGAATATCTTTAGATATAAATGACAGATTATAGTTTGGGCTCTTTTTAATCAAGAGAATGTGTTCTAAATAACGTTGTGTATTTTGTCACGATCTGAGCATGTTTTATGAAGTTGCAAGCAATGAAGTGACATAAAAGCCGCATCCATGTACTATTTTCATATGGGTCTGGGGGTTTCTCTTAGAAAAACTCGCTCAGGTTTAGTCAAAGCTTGACATAAAAAATATGACACACGACTATCTGAGCTGTATGATGTTTCTGACATATTACAGTACATTGTACAAAAAACATATTTTGTCAATTATGAATTTTTTTTTTTCATTTATCAGCAAATAACTCTATTAATTAATAAGCACTACTTTGGGGTTAATCAAATCTGCTACATGTAAAGGTCAGACTCTAAGCTTTATTGAGCTATGCCCTCATATAAATCAAAACATTATCTTCTCAGTCACATCATTCCTAGTTTTCCCACTCTTGTGAATTATAATTTAGACTTGATTACTATACTGAGAATATGATACATTTTTACCAAGAATTAACTGATATCAACATTAGCAAAAAATTATTTTATATTCACATCATACCAGAACCACATACTCACTGTAAACAACTCAATAGTTATTCATAATGGCATTAATCTTGGATAAAAGCATATTATGTGGGTGACAGTCAGACATGACATGGAATTATTCAAATTAAGTTCTCTTAGCCTCATTTTGGAATGATCTGAAGCATTTATATATATATATATATATATATATATATATATATATATATATTATATATATAAAGAGTCTCTGTGGGGTTTAGAGAGCATTTCAGTCATGCAAGCAAGGAAAAGGTCAAAAGGGAGTCTGGCTTTAGCTCTTTATCTTGAGTGAGGGAAGACCCACTTTTGTCTTATGATTTTCTCTGTGAGATTCAGAATGTGCGTCACCCACATTTTCTAATGATCTGTAGCATTTATATATATATATATATATATATATATATATATATATATATATTATATATGTAAAGAGTCTCTGTGGGGTTTAGAGAGCATTTCAGTCATGCAAGCAAGGAAAAGGTCAAAAGGGAGTCTGGCTTTAGCTCTTTATCTTGAGTGAGGGAAGACCCACTTTTGTCTTATGATTTTCTCTGTGAGATTCAGAATGTGCGTCTCAGACCCGTTTATCTTGGGTTAACTGCCTAAAGTTGACAATGCAACGAGTTCTTACATTAGTTTATTCAGTCGTCCATGGAGGAGTAACTACTTTACTCAGGCTTTGTGGTGCCAACTGACAGGTCTCAGTTTTATGGTCATCCAGTGTGAGACTCAAGGCCTTTTTGGTTGTTTTGTTTCTTTGCCTTGTTTCAACACAATTCTGATCAAGTCTTCAGTGTCTGATTCACTCCAAAATGTTAAATCACATACTGACAATATACATGTGGCAAGCAGGGCAGGGCTGAGAGCCGCAGGAACCGGTGAACATTCACACAACTTTAATTATTAAATAAACAAACAACAAAATGAAAAGTAAAGCAGCAGCCCCTCACGGATGACTGCTGCATAAAAAACATAATAAAGCACAACATGAAGTCCAGGCCTGTCCTCTCTAGTCTTGCACTGTCGTCACTCCTCCTTTTATCCTTCCAGATCTCCTTGCGTGAGACTCGTTCGCACGGCTCTCGGCCCCTGCTCTTCTTGCCATATAAATGCTTAATGCTTCTCTCTGGTGTGAATTCTCATGTGCCTGTTAAAGCTTGTCTGTCGTGTGAAACTGTTTCCACACAGTTTGCATGTGAACGGCTTCTCTCCAGTGTGAATTATCTTGTGCCTGTTAAAGCTTCCTTGTTGAGTAAAACTCTTTCCACATTGAGGGCATGTGTAAGGCTTCTCTCCAGTGTGAATCCTCGTGTGCCTTCTAAGGGTTCCTTTTTCAATGAAACTATTTCCACACAGTTTGCATTGAATTGCCATGTGAACATTCAAAGTGCTTTTATGAGTAAAACTCTTTCCACACTGAGGGCAGGTGAAAGGCTTCTCCTTGGTGTGAATCCTCATGTGGACTTTAAAGTTTCCATGTTCACTGAAACTCTTTCCACACTGTTGGCAGATGTAAGGCTTCTCTCCAGTGTGAATCCTCATGTGGACTCTCAGTTTTCCTTGATGGTCAAAACTCTTTCCACACTGTTGGCAGGTGAAATGTCTTCTAGATCTAGCCTTCTGAGCTCTTTTTTGTGAGGAAGTCTTTGCAGTCTGTGAGCAACTAAGCGATTTTTGTACAGGTATGAAATCATGATGTTTCTCATTCTGATCTTTTTCTTGCATTTCATTCAGTTCTTCACTCTCCTCTTTCAGGTCTAGGGTGAAAAGAGACAAATACAAGTTAACTCCCATTTAAAAGCAACAGTAGAACAGAAATCAATAATGACCAAAACTGCCATTTATGTCTAAAAAGGAGTGTCAAACTCAGCTTGTTCAGCTCCAACACACCTACCTTTGGTTTTCAAGTAATGAAGACCTTTATTTAGGTGTGTTCAGTTTGAGTTGGAGCTAAACTCTGCGGGGTATAAAATATTTTTTTAAATATATTGTCCTTTTAACAATGTTCAGTTTTGCAGAGAAACAGTTTTTGTGAACAATATCAGTCAGGATTTAAGCCCCATTGTAACACAGAAACTGTGCTTATTAAGCTTATACATCACGTCTGTATGATTCAACATTTTCCCATGGCCTAGTGTTAAAAAAACAAACAAAAATCACAATATATTGCAATATTTGTAGAATCCATATATAGGATAGAATACATATAAATTCAGCACCCAAATATTGTGATAGTATTTTTTTCTGAGATGAGCTTATCATCCCTAAATCTTCCCAGCTTATCATTTGCTAAGTCGAGTCACCTTTATTTATATAGTGCTTTATAATTGTGTCAAAGCAGCTTTACAGTGTCAAACAGGAAAATAGTTTGTCAATAATGCAAGAAGACAATAACAAAGAGTCATTTTTCCAGATAACGTCAGATCATTGATGATTCAGTGATGTCATCATCCAGTTCATTTCTCTTCCAATAGTGTCTGTGCAATCAGTCAAGCGTCCCCAACTAAGCAAGCCAAAGGCGACATTGAGAAGGAACCAAAACTCCATCGGTGACAGAAATGGAGAAAAAAACAGCCTCAGTCAGGGGGCCAGTTCTCCACTGTCCAGATGAAACCAGCTTGGCGTGGTTTAATTCCAGCCTGCAGCACAGGTCAGATTGTGCAGGGGACTTGTCTGTTTCCCATGGTCCTGTGCCGATGGTCGTCGAGATGATGAGGTCTAGTGTTGCTTTCGTCAACGAAAATTATGACTAAATATCGTCGTCAACGAACCTTTATCACGTGACGAAAACGAGACGAAAATGCTGGTCATGTGACGATGACGATAATTAAATGTATAATGCAATATTGTTGACGAATAAAAACAAGACGAAATGTGGTTTACAAAATAAAAACTATGCTAAAATGTCTCTTCATTTTCGTTGACCAAAACGAGACGAAACGAAATGTTACAACGTTATTTCGTCTCGTTATTATTATTATTTTGCAGTATTTCTGTTTCCTGTGTCTCACTTCAGGGGCTGCATCAGGTCGCACTGCGCAGACGCAGGCAACGTCACTTCCTCAAGCCCCACTCGCGGCATTATTTAGATCAGTGTTTCCCAACCAGAGTCTGTCGAGAGCAGGGGTGCCGTGTAAAAAATCTTTTTTTAATATTTTTAAATTGCTAAAATGTTCAAAAAAGCAGCTATTATATAATATCCATTTTAGTTGACTAAAACTTGACTAGACTAAAAAGAGTATGAACGTGACTAAAACTAATAAAAACTAAAATGACAGCTTCACACAAAGACTAGACTAAAACTAAAATTAAAACAGGCCGCCAAAAACAACACTAATGAGGTCTTCACAGGGGATGTGTCTCTGAGGCGCATCTAGTTGACATGGTCTCCGCTGACATTCAGGGCTGTAGAGGTCGTCTCTAGGTGCTGATCCACCATCTTGTCTGGATCTAGGTGGCCACAGTGACCATCTGATCTGGATACAGGATCCGTATGGCTATGGTGACCTCGGAATAGAAAGAGACTAATTTTAGCGTAGATGCCATTCTTCTTACGATGTAGCGAGTACATTGGGTGTTATGGAAAGTGTTCCCAGTTCCAGTTGACCTAATTACTGCAGCCTAACAATCCTTTAACGGATTTGAATTATAAAAACTGTGATAGTGTATTATGTGTATGCCAGGTTAAAGAGATGGGTCTTTAATCTAGATTTAGACTGACAGAGTGTGTCTTCCTCCTGAACCACGCTAGTAGATTGTTCCAGAGTTTGGGCACTAAATAGGAAAAGGATCTGCCGCCCACAGTGGATTTTGATATTCTAGGCATTATCAAATGGCCAGAGTTTTGAGATCGCAGCAGACGTGGAGGACATGGAGGACAATAATGTAATATGAGCTCACTCAAGTTTTGAGCAGCTAAACCATTCAGGGCTTTATAAGTAATTAGCAAGATTTTTAAATGAATTTGTTGTTCAATAGGGAGCTCTTAACTTTTATAAAGAATATCTCTTTGGATTTGAGACTTTAGTCTTTGCAACTTTACAGATCTTCTTTATGCACCAAGAGCTTGTAACACTCCAAAGAGAAAGGAAAAATTGAAATCGCATCATATGACCCCTTTAAGTACTTAATATTGTAATAAATGTTAAGTAACCCAATCAACATAAAAAAAGAAGTAAATCCAACTTTTTTCAGGGATGTTAATGTTAGTAAAGCACTTTTGAGGAGGAGTAGAAAAAATCAATTACAGACAAATGTATTCACTCATATTTCACATTATGCAAAATAAAGTGTTTTGCATAATTAAGTGACAGAAATTTATGGTTTTCATTGTTTTTATTTCAGAAGTAGATCTGGGGGTTTAATGTTACACAAAAGAACTGTTTTGTTCAGACAACTTCTGTACTATTTTCTGTAGAGCTGCACATTTTAATAAGGATCACATGAGTTCAGCTTTGAGAATGAAAACTAACCTGTTTGGGTCTCAGTATCTTCATGTTTGTCTCTGAATGTTTCTTCAGTCTTCACATCTTCACTCTCCTCTTTAATAAACGCCATCTTTATAACAGTGTGTCACGTGTGTCTCAGTTGAGTTCATCTGTGTTTATGATGAGAATAATTAACAGAAAGAAAAAATAAGTCCAAACTGAATCTCTGTGTGTGTCTCAATCGCTCTCTAGTTCAGTAGTCAGCAAACTAGTTCAGTAGTCAGCACACTGGTGAGAGAGTCAGCACACTAGTTCAGTAGTCAGCACACTGGTGAGGGAGTCAGCACACTAGTTCAGTAGTCAGCACACTGGTGAGGGAGTCAGCGCACTAGTTCAGTAGTCAGCACACTGGTTCAGTAGTCAGCTCACTGGTGAGGGAGTCAGCACACTAGTTCAGTAGTCAGCTCACTGATGAGGGAGTCAGCTCACTAGTTCAGTAGTGGTGAGGGAGTCAGCACACTAGTTCAGTAGTCAGCACATTAATTCAGTAGAGCAGAATAAAAGTCCTGTTCTCGAAATGAATTGAAGAGATGAACTGCAGATCTGTTAAAAGCCCAAAGCTTATGTCTAACTCACAGAGATTTTGTAGAACTAAATTAAATTTGTGGCTGCAGAAAGATTGAACTATTTAATGTATTACCTGAAACTGAATTTTTCTGTCAGTGTATTCATCTTATTCCCTCTCGGTTTCTCCCCAGAACATAAAGCCAATAAATCAAACCTCAGCTTTATTTGGTAAAAGTGAACTTCATTAAAGGACTGTGACTGTGAAGGATTACATTGTTGCTGGATTTTGACTCTGAATGGTCAAATATTTATTTTAAATTGTTAAAATTATTTATTCTAAACATTGATGAAATGTGATTTATATTTTCCCAGATTAACTTTATTAAAATTGACAGTATATAATTTGTGCTAAAATTATAATATAAACCAGCTACCTGTTAAGATCTCATGTTTCAATTATTGGATATTGGTTTACAAACATCATTTTCATGACTAACAGATACTCACAGAAAAGTAATAAATCTGTTTTCTATAAAGAATAGTGTGGTCTGTGTTTGATATGTTTCAGTGGTAATGTTCTTTTATTTGAGCATTTGCAGTCATGGCCTAATGGCTAGAATGTCAGACTTGTAACCCAAAGGTCATGGGTTTGAGTCTCATTATGAGTTGTAGGTGGGGCGAGTGAATGACAACCACCCTTGCTGCCCACTGCTCTGTGTGTGTGTGTGTACTTGTATGGGTGAAATGCAAAGCACAAATTTCGACTATGAGACGCCACATGTCACGTCACTTTTGTAGTACAAAGGAATATGGTTCATTGATGAAAGCCTCTAGAATTCTGGAAGTACATCTATCAGAAAAACTAAAAAAGTAGGATAATGTTGTGGTTTTACTGAAGTACACCTGCAATATCCAGTTACACAGCAGGTTCTTGATTGAGATGGTACTGTGTGGCGCTGCAGTCATCAAGACTGACTAAAGCAGTGAATCACTGTAGTTTACTCAGCAAACAGGGGACGTCCCCCGGACCTTACGAACATACATTTAGGTCTGCATTTGGTCCGCTCTGTAACGTTCTCTGCCGGACGTTCGGAGGACATCTCTCACGTACCATTTTGTAACGTTCGCCATGTAGGGAAGGCTGTATATGTATGTGTGTGTATTTCTCACAGTGTGTATTTCAGTACAATACGTTTTTTTTTTAAATTCATGCAAAATGATCCAATCATTTTAGACTATGTTATTTCAGACAGTGTGAAGACTATCGCAAGAAATGAGTCAAACCATTTGGGGTAAACAGACAGTATAGATCTCATTCAAGCAGTTTGAAGCTTTCATAATTTTTAATCGTATTATTAATATTAAATATTCTGTATTTTAATTGCACTGTATTTATTGAATAAAACTAAATTGAATTATTAAAATAAACAGAATATGGTACAAACTTTACTTGAATCTTTACAAAGATTGGGCTATTACAGTTCATCTTTATATGGAAAGAACTCCGTTGTCTCAGGCTTTGCTGCCTCTGTTTCTCTCACACACGCAGAGAGACCGAGAGAGAGAGAGAGCATGATGAGAGCTCTAGAATGACAAACATCTGGATTTTAAAAGTGTATTGTATGTGTATAGTTTCAGCTTTGTTATTTCTTCTAAGATTAATTTGTCTGTCAGGGTGTGAAACCAGGACCCATCAATGCCTTGGTCATCACAAAACCTGTTCGAAATCATACAGCACAAGGTGGAGTAAGCTAAGTTCAGCTATCATCACATTTAATTTCATGTGTGCAAGGATGTTAACAACAATTATGAAAATAATATGTTGGCCATTTTTTTGCAAAGACGAATATGCTTTTAAAGTGTTCATAAGCATTTAAAATAATCCAGAGTATTAAAAATATAGAAATGCTATTTAGGGGAATAACAAAACAGTGTAACATTGGCAACAACAATTCTCATGCTAAACTCTTTACAGAAGTAGAGTCTACAGAGGGATGGTGGGTGTTTTACCAGATCCATGCTTGTTCAGAGTTGTGGAGGCATATTCAGAATTCACCCTTGAGGACAAGCCACTAGTTACCACTACAAACATGTCACCTGAAAAGCCACTTGTAGAAAGTGCATTTGGGTTGGTTCAGGAAGGAAGTATATTGTCGTACCAGCAGCCTGTCTCAACATCACGGTACATCAAACTACATGACGCTCCATCAAACCCACCTTTGCCTCTGGAAGAATATAATCTTGCTCCATCTAAATGTATCTTTGTTTGCACTGAGGAGGAGCTTTTACACCTTCAAAGTTTAAACACAACGTTAGATATGGCTCAGAAAATTGAAGAGGCAACACATGACCAAAGCTCTTGCCCTGATTGGCATCAGCTTCGCAAACCAAGAGTAACAGCCTCCAGGTTTCGGGAGGTGTGCCATGTCAGAGCGCATCATCAGGGGAAGCCAGCAAACAGCAGAACAGAGAAGAGGTGCTGAAATGGAGGTAACAGTGGAATACAGCAAGTTGACAAATGTTAACTACTCACCCTGTGGCCTAATCATCCATCCTGATGCTCCCTGGCTTGGTGCCTCCCCTGATGGTGTAGTGTTTGATCCCACTGAATATTCTCAATTTGGGCGTGTTGAAATTAAATGACCTTATGTCAAATGCCATGCATACTATTGGCAAGTACAGGGACAACTACTGGTCTCAGGAATGCAGTGGTGTGACTTCATGGTGTGGGCCCAGGAGGATTATTTTGTCCAGCGTATACACAGTGACATTTCCATGCACAAAGTTATTCGAGAAAAGGTTGATTATTTTTACTTTTACACATATATGCACAAATACTTGTCAGTGACACGTGTATAAATTAAATTTGAAAAAAGTCAGTGAAATGAAAAGAAAAAAGAAACGGGAAAAAAACACTGATTGAAACATTTATTAAAATATCCATTGTTTTTTTGTTTATATGTACAAGTTTCATATGTACAGTTTCTTGGAAAATAAATGTACAGTACAAAGTTAATGTCAGATTGTTACTTTTTTTAAATATACAAACATTAAGAGTTGTCATTTACTGAAAATTGCCAATAAAACAATAATGATAAAAGAAAGCCATAAGAATTCGGAACAGTATGCCTAGTATACAAAATGAAAACACTAGAAAAAGAACAGAAACACATAGGTCCCGGGAAACACTGCAAAGAAAGCTAGCGGAAGGATATACACAACCACCAGCACATTAAATACACACAAATATACATATATATATATATATATATATATATATATATATATATATATATATATATATATTTATAAAACATTTAAAATGTCCTTTTAATACTTCATGAACTACATTTAGAGGATATTTGAAGCATCATTTGAATGTACTTCAAGTACATTTCAATTGTATTTCAGCTCATTGGAAATGCATTAGCATTACACTACTAGTATATTGTAAAGCTGCTTTTTTCAGTATATACACACACGCACACACTTTGATATCTAGAAACTTTAATGTATTATATATTGTTGTGTACATTACAAATATTCATAAAGTACACTAAGCAGCATATATACTTTGGTGAAAGAAAAAAAACAAACATACTATTAAATGTATTAAACATGCACTTGAAATACAAGTATGTTTACAGTACATTTGTATTACTACAAACATACTCAAGTACATTTTAATACATTATAAAAAACATGAATAAAAAAAGACTATAATACCGGCCTTACTAAAAAGTACAGAATTTTACATCAATGAATAAATAAAAATTACAAGGCAATTTTCTGAAGAAAAAAAATACATAAAACAGACTGATAAAAAAAGACTATAATACCGGCCTTACTAAAAAGTACAGAATTTTACATCAATGAATAAATAAAAATTACAAGGCAATTTTCTGAAGAAAAAAAATACATAAAAAAGACTGAAAAACAAAGTGCTGTTACGATACCCGGCATTGTTATTTTTGTGGGTGTTGTTTTGTGTACTGGTGCATGTGTGCAGGTATTGGCTGTTCATCAAGGAATGTGACTGGCGGATCCTGAAGCAGATGACTTTAAAAATGGCGGCGCTACCAACCCAGGAGAGCTCACTTTGGCGTTTGCTTCCGTGGCATGAGGAGCTCCGGATTCCATCTCCGTCAACAGATCACCAACAGCGTTGTGGTTGCTGTTCATGGTTCTTCCTACATTTGATTTATTCTGTATATTCTGAGAAAGTCCTGGGAGCGTAGGAGGGGTCTGCCATTTACTTTGACCTAATTTTGCGATGTGTTTTTGTTTAGGAAGTTCATTTGTACTTTTCTGTTCTTTATAATTAGGCCATCTAAATCTTCTCTTTATTTTATTAGTGGTTTTGTTTATTATTTTGGCCTTGGGCCTCTCCGAAGCTAAAGCTCCTTTCATTAATTTCACTCTTATTTAATAAATATTTAAAACTGTTATTTGTCTTTGTTGATCTGTTGGCTGTGGTCGGAATCCCGTTACCATCACTCTTTCGTCTCGCACCCTAGTAAAAATGGGCCGTAACAAATGGGGGCTCGTCCGACGGTATGTATTTTTCTCTTCATTGTGCTGGTGAGTAAGTTTGGTTGGCAGTTTTTTTTGTGTGGAGGGGAAGGGAATATAAGAATGGATTTTAGTATTGAGGCATTTCGGCAAAAGCCTTCGTTTGAAGCATTAGAATCGTGTCGTAAAGAAGATTTGTTTTTGGTTACTAATTTTTATGATATTTCGGTAGTAAAAGCAGCTCATAAGGAAGGAGTGCGGCATGTAATATACACTGAGTTGTTTAAACAGGGTGTGTTGATAGCAGCGCAAAATCCTGAAAGAGCGGGTAAGGAGACAGTTCAGGTGATGAAGAACAGGTACCCAGTAGTGATCCGGTGCTTCGCTTGCTTAGTGGATTAGGGACGGAAGATTTAAAACTCGCTATTAAATGAAAGCAACTCGATTTGGAAATTAAGCATCAAGAGCATACTACATAACTTTTACGTTTTAGACAATGCGAGTTGGAGACGCAGGCTGGTCGCCAGCCGCCTGGTGAGTCTAAAACTGCACCTGCTGTTGTCCCCGTTGGTCAAGTTTTGCATCACACCTCTGATTCATCATTGTCTAGGCCTTCTGCAAATTCTTCCGATTTTTGATGTTTGTAAACAAATTAACCTCGTCCCACCATTTAGGGAGGCCGAGGTGGATTCATATTTCGGCGCTTTTGAGCACATTGCTGCAGCTTTGCGTTGGCCAAAAGAAGTGTGGCCTCTTTTGTTGCAATGTTGTTTAACAGGAAAGGCTCAGGAAGTTTGTTCGATGCTGTCTATTAATGACAGTTTAGATTATGATAAGAATAAGTCTAAGAATAAGCTGTGTTGAGAGCCTATGAGCTTGTCCCCGAGGCTTATCGCCAAAAATTTCGTTCACATGTGAAAACTGCTAATCAAACATTCGTTGAGTATGCTCGTGAAAAGGGTGTTCTCTTTAATAAGTGGTGCCAGTCCAGCAAAACGACTAATTGAGCAGCTTCGTGAACTCGTTTTAGTTGAGGATTTCAAGAATTCGTTGCCAGATAAAATAGTGGTGTACTTAAATGAGAAAAAGATTTCCACTCTTGCCGAGGCCACAGTAAGTGCTGATGAATTTGTATTAACGCACAAAAATGTGTTTGTAGCACCTGCTCGGCGAGAATTAGGCCTACCCTATTCTGCGAATTCGGACAAACCTAAATCAACTAAATTAGTGAAATTGTCAGGATCATCACCTGACGTTCGTGAATGGTTTTTATTGCCACGAGACTGGTCATTTGATTGCCGTATGTCCCGTTTTGAAAAATAAGCTTAAACAAACGAAAAGTGTTGGCTTTGTTCGAACGGTTGGTACCGAATCGTACGAAATTGATTCTGTTTTTGAACCTTTTATTGCTCAAGGTATGATTTCGATAACTGGTTTAGAGAAGGATCAAGTCCCTGTTACCTGGCTGCGTGATACAGGAACTGCTCAGTCCTTTATTTTAGAAAGTGCTTTGCCATTCTCAAAGGAAACGTACTGTGGCTCAGATGTTTTAGTGCAGGGAATTGAGATGGGAGTTGTGAAGGCTCCCTTGCATAAGTTGCATATTTGTTCCGATTTGATAACTGGTTTCGTAAAAGTGGCTGTACGAACGCAGTTACCTGTGAAGGGAGTTACAATGATTGTTGGAAATGATTTGGCAGGTGAAAAAGTACTTCCTCTTCCTGAAGTCATTGAGAATCCATTTAGTGTATTTTCTGCTTTAAGTAAAGAAGATGCAGAAGATTTAACTGTGTTCCCTGTATGTGTGATTACTCGAGCCCAGTCACGAAAATTTCCTGATGTCGTTGATCTTTCCGTTTCTTTGTGGATAAAGATGATTCTGACCCTGTTTCGTTGCAGCCTGAGGTGTCCGTGTCTATGTCGCTGTTCCCTGTCGGTGGTGCTGACGCTGATTCCGCTGATCTGTTACTGTCTATTGATCGTGCTACGTTTGCTATCCAGCAAAAACAAGATTCGTCTCTAGCGTGTTGCCGAGATTCTGCGGTCATAAAAGAGGATGTGAGTAAACCAATTGGTTATTTTTATGAAGACGGAATTTTAATGCGAAAATGGACACCTTCGACATCAGATAATTCAGGCTGGGACACACTTTATCAGGTGGTAGTCCCTAAGAGGTTGTGTGAACAAGTGCTGAGTGTTGCGCATGATAATGTTGCTGGTCATATGGGCGTCACTAAAACACTTTATCATGTAATGCGTCATTTCTTTTGGCCTGGAATTAAATCCAATGTTACAAAGTATTGCCGTTCTTGCCATACGTGCCAAATGGTTGGGAAGCCTAATCAAATTATCACCCCCGCACCTCTTAAACCAATCCCCGTTATCGGTGAGCCGTTTGAACGCGTTATTTTAGATTGTGTAGGACCCTTACCGAAAACGAAATCAGGCCATACTTATCTGCTTACGCTTATGTGCGCAGCAACTCGCTACCCTGAGGCAATACCACTTTGTTCACTTAGAGCTAAGACTATTGTGTAAGCCCTCACACTTTTCTTTTCTACTTTTGGACTCCCAAGTGTCGTCCAAATGGATCAGGGAACAAATTTTATGTCCCGTTTGTTCAATCAGATTTTATCTCAATTGCATATTCAGCACGTTGTTTCAAGTGCTTACCATCCTGAATCCCAGGGAGCCCTGGAAAGATTCCATCAAACATTGAAATCCACGTTGAAGACTTATTGCACCGAGTCTGAAAAGGAATGGGATGATGGGTTGCCTTTGCTTTTATTTGCCCTCTGAGAAACTGTTCAGGAGTCTTTGGGGTTTAGTCCCGCGGAGTTGGTTTTTGGGCACACTGTGCGGGGACCACTTAAACTCCTAAAAGAGAATTGGCTGTCTGACGTGAAGTCCAATTGTAATTTATTGGATTACGTTAGCTCGTTTCGAGAAAAACTTTATAAAGCTCGTGAGTTGGCTCAGTCAGCTCTATCAACTGCTCAAATGAAAATGAAGAAATGCTTTGATAGGGATGCAGTTGCTCGTTCATTTGAGAAGGGAGATCAAGTTTTGATTGTTACCACTCCCTGGCTCTGCTCTGCAGGCAAAGTTTTCAGGACCTTACGTTGTGGA